>NC_050574.1:249139240-249441548 GCF_011100635.1 Trichosurus vulpecula | reverse complement strand
ACATCTGTCCTAGCACTAAATGACTCAGTCAGTCACTCTCATTCAGAACCTACTTCCACTATCAACCCACTCTCCACATTTCCTTGATCAAGCTAACTGCTTTTTTTTACCAAAATGCTAATTTTCTTCTGGCCACATTGCTTCCTTTATCACTGTCAGACAAGTCTCTCAAGACCAACTACTATTCCTTAGGCTCTTTACTGATATTCTTAAATAGAGTCAGTGAATCATGGGTAACTGTGTAACTCTAAAGCACAGGTGTTCCTCCTCTTTCATCTAGCCTCAGAGCATCCTCAACATCTGCCAGTTACACACAAAGTAGATTAATTTCTGAGGTATTTAATCTTCTCTAATACAAACTGCTAACAGCACTATGAATTTTAGTATTTTTTAAGAACTACATGTCTCTAAATACAAATTTTATTACACAACTACTTTAGAATTCAATCACTAACCTAAGACCTTACTTACTAAGGATTACTTAAAAATAAATCATTTGAAAATAAATTTGAAATTATAGCTTACCATGTCTGTAGTGACTTCCTTCCTTATAATGAAGAGGTAATAGAGAAATGATGCTCTTAAATAATGGAATTGGAAAATAAGATGTTCAATCTGAAAATTAAAATTCAGAAGAAAGTATATCCCCACAACCAATATTTAAACTGTTACTTAAAGGTGTTTTTTTTCATACAAAATCTTATGTTTGTATAGTTTTGAATGCTTTTATATCCACAATATTTGAAATTTAAGTGTTTTATTATTTATTTATAAAAGATATTTAGATATTTATACTTTTCACAAATATTAAATTGATTACACATTACTTTCATATGAACATGCCATACTCAATTAAATTTTTGTTCTATTCCTCTCTCCTATTTCTCCCTTAACCTCACCTGGCCTCAGTTTCCTCATCTGTAAAAATGGATGTGTTGAACTACATGATCTCTAAGTTCCCTTTCAGTTCTAAATCATGCTTGGCCCTCCTTTCTCCAGGGGCAGGCACCTAATCTGTCTACTGATTAATATTCTCCCTGTTGTTCCATAGGTTCATAAAAATGTTCTTGCCTACCATCCTCAAACAGAATTAGACACCTTGTTGGTGGGAGCTCACAGAATTACTGGGCAGAAAAATTAGTAGTAGGAACTTTTTTACTAGTCTTACCCAGTTTTCTAAAAACATCTTAGTTCCCTTTAGGTTCATGTTTTTTCTTCTTCCTTTGATCCTCAATTTCACCTTTACATCTCCCATCTCATGCCATTTATTCTTATAACCTACCCTTTACTTATATCTTCAAAATCAACATTTTCCCCCTTTCCTCCCATTCTTATGACTTTTAATTTTATTTTGACTACTTTTGTTCTGGTGTGACAACCACTTAATTTTTTTTACCTTTTTAATTTTTACAGAAGAATTATCATTTTGTCAAATACTATGAAGCAATCTTTGATCATTTGATTGGCGCAGTATTAAAAGTGTAAATTCACTTAGGTAGTATTTTCATTTTAGTTATGTTAGCACTACTAGCCATGAGCATTGAATACTCTGCCAGCTATTTTGTTTTTTTTTCTTTAAGAAACACTTGGTAAATTACTTTTTACAAATCTCTTGTGTGCTTTGGTAGACTAATTCCCCAGATATTTTATGAACATAAAATTTCCCTTCCTAATATTGTCACTGGGATTTTTTTATCATATAGAAATGCAATTGATTATTGAAGGTTTTCTTTTGTCATTTGCAACTCTGATAAAGTTATTGTCTTGATCAATATCTTTGTCAATTTTTGTAGAGGTCAACATAGCATCAGCACATAGGAATAGTTTTATCTCTTTACTTATCTTTATGTCTTAAATTACTCTCTTGCCTTATTGCTATTGCTCGCATTTCTAGAACTATAGCAAACAATAGTGGAGTGGGTATCTTCTTTTACTCCTTTATAGAAAATATTCTAGTATAGTGCCATTTCATATGATGCTTGCTTTTGGTTTTAGATATATCTTTTATGATATTTTGAAAAGAGATTCCTCTATACTTGTATCAGTTACTTTTATAGGGTTTTTTTTAGTATAAATGAATGTCTTATTTTGTGAAAGTCTTCTCCCCCCACCACCTATTGAGATAACCATATGATTTGGGGTATTTTTAAATATTATATTGTTTTCCTCATGTTAAATCATTCTTGCATCTCTGGTATAAATATAGCTTGGTCAAAATAAATGTCTTGGGAAAATTGCTGATTGACAAGACTATCAAATGTATGACAGATTGTCAATCTGATAGGATTTTATTTAAAATTTTTGAATTACTATACATTGGTCTATAGTTCTTCCATGTTTTATTTTTCATTGATTCAGGCATTAGGACTATTTTTTGTCTCACAAAAGAGATTCTGGTAAAGTGCTTTCTCAATTTTTGAAAATAATATGTGTAGCATGGGTACTAATTGTTCCTTAACATGTGGATAGAAATCTGTGAGTCCATCAGGACATCTCTACCTAAAGTGATTTCTGAGGGAACAGAACAGGCCCCAGCTGAATGCTAGTCAATATTTCTCAGGTTTAGTGGTATGCCACACAGCCACATACATATATATCCTGCCTCGGTTTCCTATGTTCCTCAGTTCTCCAGTCCAGCATAACAGAGGACTGCTAAACTGCTATCACAGTCTGAGCAAATTTCTGCTGTTTGGAATTTGTTTCTCCATGGCACTGAGAGGAGAGGGGTTGGGGCATAGAACTTGGTCCTGTTGCAAGTCCAGACACATCTTCTGCCCCAGTTCTTTCTGTTCCTCCATTCTCTGGCTGAATCATTGTAGTGGTAATCAGGGAAGTGCTTTTTGCTGTTCTTCTCTTAAGTGCCTTTAATGATTCTGGCCTTTGTTTGAAGGACAGGTAAAATGGGATCTTTTTGTCTTGGAGTGTTTCTGAGCACTAAGACAATGTAATGGTAATCAGGGTAGAGCTTTTTGTTGTCTTCTCCTTTGTAATGCTGAGGTAATTAAGTACCTTTGATGAGTCTTGCCTTTCACATATAATGGCCAACAAAATAGGATTTTTCATTGTTCTTTGTTTGAGTGATTCTCAGCACTGAGGTAATCAAGTGTCCCAGAGCCCTGAGCACTGAGGTAATGAAGTGCCCCAGAGCCCTGAGAGGGGTATATAAGATCCAAGGTTGGTATTCAACTTTTGGTGCTCACTCATGGAAGGAGTGTTGAGACTCTGGGCAAGCCATTGTAACTGCAGCCCAGCTTTGCTAACCCAGACCCACTGGTTCTTCTCTGGTAAGCGAATTGTGATTTGGTCTGTTTATATTGTCTCTGTTTGGAATTTGTTTGTACTTGCTCTGCAGTTCAGGGTGCTGGCTTTTCCTCCCAAACTAAGTGAGTTATATATGTATATTTGATTAAAGTGAGATTGATAACTCCTTAAAGTTACTTTCCTTAGTAAAGCAGATCAAAGAACTTGTGCTGGCAGCTCTTATTGCTAGTCTTGTTGGGTCTTACATAGCCACAGTAGCTACTAGCAGATTGTTGCTACAATCATGTTGTGGCACAAAGTGCTGACATGATGCTATTTCAGCCTGAGCAAATTTCTGCCATTCTGATGTCGGAGGAACTGGGAGGAAGGAGATGGAGTGGTTTGGGTGATAGGGTTGAGTTCTATTGCAAGCATATGGGTTAGCTTGTGCAGCCCTGCTGCCCGCAGCCTGGTGGGTGGGGAGGGGAAAGGGGTGATAAGTGTTTTAAAGGTTAGGGATTAGGTTTTTTTGTTGATGGTTTATTGATTTTTTTTAAACCTCTTTTAGGTTTCTGGTGGTTTTTTTAAGCTTTAATTTAGCATTTTATTTCTCCCCAGTTAAATGTAAAAACAATTTTCAACATTCATTTTTAAAACCGTAAGTGCCAAATTCTCTTTCTTTCTTCCTCCTCACCTCCCCACCCCCATTAAGAAGGCAAGCAATCCCAAATAGGTTATACATGTGTAGTCGTGCAAAACATATTCATAATAGTCATGTGAAAGGAAACATAGAGAGGAAAAAATCCTCAAGAAAAACAAAGTTAAAAAAAAGTATGCTTTAATCGCTATTCAGACACCAACAGTTCTTTCTCTGGGGATGGACAGCATTTTTCATCATAAGTCCGTCAGAGTTGTCTTGGATCATTTTATTGCTGAGAGTAACTAAATCATTCATGGCTAATCATATTTCAATATTGCTATTATTTTGTACACAGTGCATTTCACTTTGCACCAGCTCATGCAAATCCTTCCAGGTTTTTCTGAGAGCATCCTGCTAATCATTTCTTACAGCACAATAATATTCCTTCAATCATAACCACATACCACAACTTGTTTAGCCATTCCCCAACTGATGAGCATCCCCTCAATTTCAGATTCTTTACCCCCAAAAAGTTGCTGCTATAAATATTTTTGTATTCTTTTCCTTTTTGTTTTAGATCTATTTTGGGATACAGACCTAGTAGTGGTATTGCTAGTCAAAGGGTATGCATGGAATTATGACCCTTTAGGCATAGTTTCAAATTGTTCTACAGAATGGTTCGATCAGTTTACAACTCCACCAACAATGCATTAATATCTCATTTTTCCCACATCCCCTCCAACATATCATTTATCTTTTCTGTACAATTAGTTAATCTAATAGGTATGAGGTAGTACCTCAGAAGTGAATTTGCATTCCTCCAATCAACAGTGACTTAGAGTATTTTTTCATATGGCTATAGATAGCTTTACTTCATCTGAAAACTGATCATAATTTTTGATCACTTATCAATTGGGGAATGGCTCTTAGTTTTATAAATTTGACTCAGTTCTCTATATGTATGAGGTCTTTATCAAAGAAACTTGCTTCAATTTTTTTTCACAGTTACTATTGCTAACTGTATTTCTCTCCATCCTATTCCCCCCATTTCTATTCTCTCTCCTTTCACTCTCAAAACACTCAAGTGTTTTGCTTCTGACTATCCCCTCCCCTAATCTGTCCTCCCTTCTTTCACATCTCCCCCTCCCCCTCTTCTCTTATTCGCTTCCCCTCCTACTTTCTTGCTGTATGGTAAGATAAATTTCTATACCCAATTGAGTGTGTATGTTATTCCATCTTTGAGCCAATTCTGATAAGAGTAAGGTTCACTCACTCCCCTTCACCTCTCCCCTCTTCCCTTCCACTGCAAAAGTTTTCTTAACTCTTTTATGTGAGATAATTTACTCTATTCTACCTCTCCCTTTCTCTTTCTCCCAGTGGATTCCTCTCTCACCTCTTAATTTTATTTTTTAGATATCCATATTCAACTCACACCTGTGCCCTCTGTCTATATATCCTCCTTCTAACTACCCTAATAATGAGAAAGGTCTTATTACAAATAATTTTCATTGCATCATGATCTGAAAAGGATGCTTTGACTACTTCTGCCCTTCTCCACTGGATTGTGAGGTTTTTATGCCCTAGGACATGGTCAATTTTTGAGCATGTGCCATGTACCACTGAGAAAAAAGTATATTCCTTTTTATCCCCATTCAGTTTTCTCCAGAGGTCTATCATATCTGCCTTTACTAAAATTCTATTCATCTCCTTAACTTCTTGTTTACTTTGAGGTAAGATTTATCATGTTCAGAGAGGGGGAGGTTGAAGTCTCCCATTATCAGTTTTGCTGTCTATTTCTTCCTGTAACTCCCTTAACCTCTCCTCTAAGAATCTGCATGCCATACCACTTGGTGCATATATGTTAAACAATGATATTGCTTCATTGTTTATGGTGCCTTTTAGCAGGATGTAGTGTCCTTCCTTATCTCTTTTAATTAGATCTTTGGTTTTGCTTTGTTTGAGATTAGGGTTGCTACCCCTGATTTTTTTACTTTAGCTGAAACACAATATATTCTACTCCATCCTTTTACCTTTACCCTGTGTGTATCCCCCCGTTTCAAATGTGTTTCTTGTAAACAGCATATTATGGGATTATGGTTTTTAATCCATTCTGCTATCCGCTTCCATTTTATGAGAGTTCATCCCATTCACATTCACAGTTATGATTACTATCTGTCTTTTTTCTCCATCCTATTTCCCCCATTTATGCTTTTATTTCTCCCTTTCCCCTTCCACTCCTTGAGTTCTGCTTTTGACCACCACCTTCCTCAGTTTACCCTCCCTCTTGATTCCCCTCCCTTGTCTTACCGTTTTCCCCTTGCTACTTCTTCCCTTCCTTCTGACCACCACCCTCCCCTTTTCCCCCCTTTTCCTTCCTACTGCCTATAGGACAACTTAGATTTCTATACTTATCAGGGTATGTTATTCCCTTCTTGAACCAAATCCAATGAGAGTAAAGCTCAAATACTGTTCCTCCTCCCTTCTTTCCCTCAACTACAATATTTTTGGTGCCTCTTCATGTGATATAATTTACCCTTTTCTACTACTACCTTACCTCTTCTCCCAGAACCATCCCTTTATATCTCTTAATTATATATTTTTTTATCATTATATTGGTTATTTTATACTGATATCCACAGTCTATGAATATCCCTTTCAATTGTCATAAGTATACTATTCTCAAGATTGACACTATACATATATGTGTGTGTATGTGTGTATATATATATATATATTTAAAACACATATAAAACAAAATAATCTTATATAAGGATATAACTAATTAGCCTTATTGATTAACTAGGGGGTTTCCCCCCATTTACCTTTTTATTTCTCCCTTCAGTTTTGTATTTGGAGATCAAATTTTCCATTGAGCTCTGGCCTCTTCATCAGGAAGGTCTGGAATTCCTTTGTTTCATTGAATGTCCATCACCTTGTCTGGAAAATTATGCTCAGTTTTGCTGGGTAGTTGATCCTCGGTTTTGGTCCAAGCTCCTTTGCCTTTTGGAATATCACATTCCAATTCCTCCCATTATTTAATGTAGAAGCTGAAAGATCCTGTGTGATCCTGACTGTAGTTCCATGACATTTGGATTTTTTCTTTCTAGTTGCTTACGGTATTTTCTCCTTGACCTGGTAGTTCTGGAATTTGGCTATAATATTTCTTGGAGTTTTCAATTTGGGATCTTTTCCCAGGGGTGATTGAAGGATTCTTTCAATGACAATTTTACCCTCTGGTTCTAGGACCTCTGGGCAATTTTCCTTAAGGATTTCATGGAAGATACTGTCCAGGCTCTTTTTTTCATCATAGCCTTCAGGTAGACCAATAATTCTTACATTGTCTCTCCTGGATCTGTTTTCCAGGTCAGTTGTTTTTCCAATCAGATATTTCATGTTTTCTTCTAATTTTTCATTCTCTAGATTTTGTTTGACTGATTCTTGATGTCTCAGAGAGTCATTAGCTTCTACTTGCCCAATTCTAATTTTTAACGTTTTGTTTTCTTCCTTTATCTTCTCTATCTCCTTTTCCATTTGGTTGATTTTACTTTTCAATGAGACATTTTCTCCATTTATATTCTAATTTTCCTTAACCATTTCCCTGATTTTAACTTTTAAAGATGTTTTCCTCATTGAATTTTTTTCCATTTTTTCTTTTACCTCCCTAATTTGGTTTTTAAAGTCCTCCTTGAGTTCTTCCAGGAATGCTTTTTGTCTGGAGACCAGTTCACTTTGCCTTTTGAGGTTTCAGATGTGGGTGTAGCGTCCATGCAGTCCTCTTCTGAATTGGTATTTTGATATTTGTTCCCTGTCTCCATAATATGAATCAAGTCTTTGGCTTCTTAGCATGTTTTTTCATGGTTTTTTTTTTCCTCCTGGCTTCTAAAATGGATCTCTGTTTCTGAGGCTCCGGGGGCTCTGTCCCAAGTTTCTTGTGTTGGAATCTGTGGGTCTGCTCACTGGCTTTATGTTCTATGGCCTCTGCTTTCATGAGGTTAGGGAGATGGGTGGTCTGGCTGCTGGGGGGCTCTCCTCTTCCCCAGGACTGTTCTACAGAATGGGTGGTCTCAGATCTTGTCTGTGCTGATGTCTACCACTTCTAACTGTGCAAAGCCATGTCTAGGGTCCTGGCATTGACGTTAGTCAGCTCTACCCCCTGGGGCTCAGTTACTCTCATTGTTTTGCTGAGGTGAGGGCTGCTGGGACACCTCTCTTCCTGCACTAGTCTCCTTCTGCCACCACAGGAAGGGCCCTCTCCCCCACTTCTCTCAATACTGAAGCCCCCCTTCTGGCTCTTCTCTTTCTCCTGAGGTATTATTCTCTGGGTTTATGCAAGGGAGGGATAAGAGCCGTTTTACCTGCACATCATGTTCCCTGGAAGTTTAAGAAGGTGAGTTTCAAACTTTTAGACTGGGGGTTGGAGGCCTCCAGGCTAGCTGCTCCTGCAGCCGCAGGCTCTGCGCTCCAACAGACTCCTGTCCTGGGCCAAGAGGCCTGGGGCTTGATCACGGTTGTAGCTGGTACTTCCGCCAGAGCCTGTTCCTGCTATGGCATTTTGCTCACCCAGTGCTCTCTCAGACCCGCAGACTGGCTGAATTCCTTTGCTGTTCCCAGTTGGTTTAGTCTGGTGCCCTTCTGTGTGCCTGGCGCTCCTACCCCTCTCAGTCTACTAGTGGCTTCTAACTCTCTCAAATCTACTCATATTCACTTATTTAGACGTATCTGACAGAATTTGTGAGAGAGCCTCCGGTATTTCCTTCCTTTCACAGTGCCATCTTGGCTCCACCCCCGAGAAAGGTTGGTCTTATGAATTACAAATATCATCTTCCCATGTAGGAATGTAAACGGTTTAACCTTATTAAGTCCCTTATGATTTCCCTTTCCTGTTTACCTTTTTATGCTTCTCTTGAGTCTTGTATTTTGAAAGTCAAATTTTCTATTTAGCTCTAGTCTTTAAGTCCTCTATCTCATTGAATATCCATTTTCCCCCTGAAGGATTATACTCAATTTTGCTAGGTAGGAGATTCTTGGTTTTAATTCTAGTTCCATAGCCTTCTGGAATATCATACTAATGTAGAAGCTGCTAAATCCTGTGTTATCCTGATGGTTGCTTCATGATACTTGAATTTTCTTTCTTGCTGCTTGCAATATTTTCTCCTTGATCTGGGAACTCTTTCAGGAGGTGATCGGTGGATTATTTTCAATGTCTATTTCACCCTCTCTTTCTAGACTATCAGGACAGTTTTCCTTGATAAATTGTTGAAAGATCATGTCTAAGCTCTTTTTTTGATCATGGCCTTCAGATAGTTCAGTAATTTTTAAATTATCTCTCTTGGATCTATTTTCCAGGCCAGTAGTTTATCCAGTGAGATATTTCAAGTTCTTTTGTTTTGCCATTCTTTTGCTTTTATCATTTCTTGATTTCCAATCAAGCCACTAGCTTCCATTTGCTCCATTCTAATTTTTAAAGAATTATTTTCTTCAGTGAGCTTTCGGACCTCCTTTTCCATTTGGCCAATTCTGCTTTTTAAGGCATTCTTCTCACTGACTTTTTGTACCTCTTTTACCATTTGGTCTAGTCTGTATTTTAAGGTATTATTTTCTTCAGTATTTTTGGTGTCTCCTTTACCAAGCTGTTTACTTGTTTTTCATGATTTTCTTGCATCACTCTCATTTTTCTTCCCAATTTTTCCTCTATCTCCCCTACTTGATTTTCAAAATCCCTTTTGAGCTCTGCCATGGCCTGAGACCAATTCATATTTTTCTTGGAGGCTTCAGATATAGGAGCTCTGACTTTGTTGTCTTCTTCTAAGTGTGTGTGTTTTGATCTTCTTTGTCACCATAATAACTTTCAATAGTCAGAGTTTTTTCCATTGTTTGCTCATTTTCCCAGCTTATTAGTTGATGTTTAAGTCTTTGTTAAAGTAGGGCTCAGTTTTCAGGGTGGAGGGCAAACTGTCACATATTTCAGAGACTCTGTGCAGCTGTTTTCAGAGATATATCTAGGGACCTCCAAGTGTTCAGTTCTTCCAAGGTGGTATAATCTAAGGAGAGGTGTTTACTACTCTCCTAGCCTGTGCTCTGGTCTGTGAGAAACCACAAGCACTCTTTTCCACCTCCCTCTGCTGTGGCTGCGAGTACTCTGCTATGCTAGTGCTCCTTCTCACCCTGGGACTGCCACCCAGGACCCAGATCCAAGTATGAGCAAAGCAACAGAGTTTTGCCTCAGGGCTAACAAAAAGACCCCTATAATCTCCTTCTGACCAGTTGTTAAACAATCTTACCATCTGTGGGCTGAGAGCTGAGGAAGCAGCTGCTGCTGCCGCCACTGCCACTGCCACTGCTGATTCAGTCACTCCCAAGCCTGTTCCCGGTTTGCTGGAGCTGGGGCTGTGCTCGAGTGGCCTGTGCTGGACTACACTCCTCTCTCACCCTGGTGCAACAGACCTTTCCTACTTATTTTCCAAGTTGTCTTGGGCTGGAAATTTGTTTCACTTTGTCTTTTTGTGGGTTCTGCTGCTCTATAATTTGTTTAGAGTAATTTTTAAAGGTATTTGGAGAGGTTTGGGGGAGAGCTCAGGTGAGTCGCTGTCTTTACTCATCAATCTTGGCTCTGCCTTCCGGTTTCTGATGTTTTAGACCATGGAGAAAAGTAAAACTGTTTTCTCTCTTACATATAATTCCTATATTGGAGAGATCTGAGCAGTCATGAGGGTCAAGGTGTGGCAGGTGAAAGATGGAATGACAAAAAACAATGATTCAAGCTTCTGAGGATAACAATTTATTAAGGAATGCATGCCAATTGCCTAACAAATCAGGACCAGGACTTTCCCTCAGCTTAGGTCTGAAATGGCAAGTGAAGTGAGACTTTTCACTGTTTTTTCTTTTGGAGTGCTTCTCAGCAGTAAGGCAATCAAGTGCCTTTGAGTCTTTGCTTGCATCAAGAGTCTTTGATGACCTACTTAAGTCACAAGAAAGCCTAATCTGCATGAGTTTGAGTCACATGGTTGTGATGCCCTCTGATCCTGAAGACATGTATATATACTCTGAGGTTAGCATTTTGCTTTGGGGCTCACTCATTGGAAGCATTCCTGTGATTTCACCAGACAAGACTCTGGGTAGCTGTTAAGAAGCCCCCCGGCTTTGAAAACCCAGATGTTGGTGCTTCTGTCTCTGGTAACTACGTACGTACGTATGTATGTATGTATGTATGTATGTATGTATGTATGTATTGCTATGGACAGTTAGAAGCTCTGTCTGCTGATTTATGTTATTTGCTCTGTTTATATAATTTCTGCTTGTAATTTCTGTTCGTGTTTTCTCTGAAGTTCAGGGTGCTGACTTTTTCCCCTGAACTAAGTGAATGATATATGTATGTTTAATTAAAGTGAGAATGTAAACCCCTTAAAGTTGCTTTCCTTAGAAAATCAAATCAAAAAACCTGTGCTAGTAGCCCTCCTGTGTGCTGGTGTCGTTGGTCTTACATCTCCACAGCAGCTGCTAGCAGCATTGTTGTTACAAGGTCTGGTTCCTGAATGCAGGAGGAGGCAGACTTTTATACATGAAAAACAATCAAATAAGTCCAATTAATTAAAAGAAAACAATACAACATTAGGAAATTTAATTTCTACTTGGAGGAAAGATTAGGGACTTTCCAAGTAGGGAAGGAGAGCAAAAAGGTACAATTCCCTGAACTCAGAAAAAGAGGTATCTCACTCCCACTTGCTCCCCCACAAGAGTCTGTAAACAATCAAGGGAACATGGAAACAATAACTGATTGGTCAGTACAAGGCCAGTTTTCGAATTAGACATATGGGTTGCTTGAGATGTACAACGGTAAGAAAACTCCTTGCATCAATCTTTAGATAGGACTGGATTTCTGGTCAGCATAACCTAAGTCCTTAGTTAAGGTGTCTCTAATCAATAGGTAGAGGTGGTCCTGCTTCCCAAACAATGCAATAAGGCTTTCTCCCAATTTCCACAATTGAATAAAATTTTCTCACAAGAGAGAAGTTGGACTAAATAGATCCATAATCAACTAGAAAGGGAACTGAGCTACCTCCAGAATTGAGTCACAAGACAGAGTCAGTGTGCTTGACTCAATTTCCACAATTAACCACTTGTCCTAATCCCCTCACTTCCCTCAAGAGAACTGTCTAGTCCTCCATCTTGCTGATCATGTGATACAGAGCCGCTTTATACTCATTTTGGGGATATAGGTGTTCAGGGAAGACTAGCACCCCTGGTGTGAGGGCTGCTTTAGTGTCCACCTGTATCATTATATTCTCACCTGTGGTTCAAAGAAGCTATAGCATGCAGAGCAGCCACATCCCAGTAAATCATTGTGCAGATAGGTTAAACCAGGTTGAAGGATCTTGAACCTATCAATGAATTAGGGAGGGTGTTTATCCCAAACATGTGAAGGTGCCCACCCCCCCAGGAATGGGCAAATGAGAACAATTTGTTCCAACAACCTTGAAGACAGCTAAAGCATTCAGAGCTTGGTTAGACATCAAAGACACCAAAGTCATCCATTGCATCCCAAGCCATCACCAATTGTCTTGACTTCTGTCTTATCACTGGATTTCAATAGTTCTGGAAGACAGAGTGAGGTCGACGATTGTATGCAACTGCCTCACAAATTCAATTTATGAGCAAGTCAAAAGATATCGCCCATACCATTTTACCATTTTTACCTACTCTTGTTGAAAATCATGGCAAAGTTTGGTTTCCTGGAGAAGTTCATGACAGCATGCTTGCATGGGTTCTGGATAATGGACCACGTTTTTGCACTTTCCCAGTCACCAATGGAATGAAGCAGAACTGTGTGCTTGGTCTCGTGCTTTTTAGCATATTTTCAGTGATGCTGTCAGATGAGGACAAAAACAGCACCAAAGTCAGCTATTGCACTGACAGTAAATTATTTAACTTGTAAAGCCCACAAGCCAAGACTACAGTGGAGGGAAAGCTGGCGTGTACCTTTTTGGACACAAATGATTGTTCACTCAATGCCACCTCTGAGGCTGAGATGCAATAAAGTATGGATCAATTCTCTGCTGCTTGTGCTAATTTTGGCCTAAAAATTAACATCAAGAAAATATAGGTTCTCTACCAGCCAGCACCACACCATCTATACATGGAACCACTGGTTACAGCAGATGGAGAAATTTTGAATGCTGTGGATAAGTTTACTTACCTTGGCTTTCCACACTTTCCAAGGATTTCCACATAAATGATGAGGTTGATGCTAGCACTGCCAGAGCTAGCTCAGTGTTTGGGAGGCTCCAAAGGAAAGTGTGTGAAAGAAGAGATATTAGACTGCCTACCAAACTGGAGGTCTACAGAGATGTTGTGCTGACCTCATTATTGTATGCCTCTGAAACCTGGACAATCTACCAACTCCATGATAGGAAACTGAATCATTTTTATTTTAATTGCCTTGAAAAGATTCTGAAGATCACTTGGCAAGATACCACCAGACACTGAAGTCCTTATTCTACTGCAGAGAGTGCACTCTGAAGAGCTGGTCATGTTGTTCGAATGCCAAATGTACATTTGCCTAAAAAACTATTTTACAAAGAACACACACATGGGCTCACATGGAGGTCACAGGAAGTGACACAAATATGTTCTCAAGGTCTCTGAAGAACTGTTGAATCAATTGTGAGACAAGGGAGACTGGCACAGGGCTGCTCAGCATGGAGGGCCTCTGTCAAAGCATGTGCTGAGAGCACAGCAGAATTTCAGTAGCTCAAAGGAAATGTGAGATGTGCAAATTTAGAGACATCTCCACTCCAAATGTTCTTATGGACTATTTATGCCCAACCTGTGGTAGAGCCTTCCAAGCTCATTTTGCTCTGATCAGTCACAGTCAGACACACTGTACCTTTACCCCAACGTAGTATAATGTAATTTTGGTTCTCTTTGAGAATGAAGAACAACCACCAATACTCATTTCTATCCTAGCCCATCTTTGTTGAAAGATTCCTATAAAAATTAAAGGCCAGTGAAAAATACTGCAAATGCTCCCTCTCCTTTTAAAAAAAATCAGCACTCTTTGGATCTATATTCATTTCAGGGCAGCTAGGTGGCACAGTGGTTAAAGTTCCAGGCCTGGAGTCAGGACTCATCTTAATGAGTTCAAATCCAGCTTCTATACTTACTAGCTGTGTGACCCTGGGTAAGTCACTTAACTTTGTTTGACTCAGTTCCTCATCTATAAAATGATCTGGAGAACAAAATGGAAAACTATTCCAGTATCTTTGCCAAGAAAACCCCAAATGGGGTCACAAAGAGTCAAACATGAGTAAACAACTGTTCATTTCACCTTTTGTCACACACCATTTAAAACTATGACAAAGATATATTTGGATAGGCCCCAAAGGTCTTGCAGAACTCAGTCATGAGGTCAGATCCAACAGCATTTTTTCTCTTCAATGACTTGATGGGGCTGCTTGGTCTTTTTTTTTTTTTGAGTAGTCGTGCCTGTTGTTTTCAGTTCTTTTTTCATACTCTGAAAAGGTAGGGAGAATATTTATTACATGTTCTCTTTGGGAGCTACATAACCCAGAATCCTGTGCATAATCTCAGCAGCTTCCAGCATTCATAATTTTAAAGAATGTTAAAAATCTTGCGGGGGGTGGGGGGTAAGAAAGAGGCAATTGAGAGTGGGATGAAGAAAATCAGAGGGAACTTTCCCTTCAGCTGCATGCAGATGATTTGTGTTAGTACTTCTAGGTAGAATCCATTTCAAAAGGTTTTCTTCTCTTCTGACACCTAAGAGGAAATAACAAGGCTTTCTGCAATGCTTTGAAGTTCTTATGCCAAGAAACCCTGTGCGCCCAATATTGTTGCTATAGACCAGTCTAACACTGCCATAGATGACCTGATATATGCTTCTTTTTTCTACAGATATTATTAACTAGGAGAGAGAGTCATCCCTGGGAAACACATGTGGAAAACAGCACTATTATTGGAAGCTTAGACTAGTACTTTCCTGAAACATAGGTGGGGAGATGGTAGTCTTGAGAAATAGGTAGTAAGAATGTTCACTTCATGATTTAACTCCCTGTTATTTACCTTGCTTTCTGCTTTAAGTGCCCTTTGTTTTACTATGGAGTAACGTGATTCATTTGGACATGGCCAGGATTTAATGGAAATGGGAGTCACGAGTTATAGATTACCACAAAGTTGGAAGGAAGCAGCAGAAGGCTGATTAGGGGGTCCAGATGCTACATTTTATTAGCTAATTATTGTACTCCATGGCCCAGAGGGCCCCAACAAGGGTCTATCCTCACATGGATCCAGATTTATCTTTTTAAGTTCTTTTTTTTGGCTTTATAAATACTAGCTATTAATATTGTTATGGCTCTGCTCCCACCCTACAGTAACTCCAAGAAAATCTCTAAGGCATCTCTAAGGAAAATCTCTTAGCCATGTCCCAAAATGAGGAAAACAGTGTCCTTTCTAGAAAAAGTAAACAGTATATATACAACATAGCCATCAGTGTAAGGCAACTGTTAATTTTCTCTACCATGGAAAATGCTTAATACGCAAATTCAGTCATGCGTGCATGGATGTAGACAAAAAACATAAAGAAGAAATATCTCAAATAGCCCATTACATTCATCCCACCAGATGCTCAGTTGCCAATCATCTTCCATGAAATATTCCCCCAGTCACTGGGGACCAATCAAGAATTGTTGTGTCATCCCAGCAATGTTATATGTCCCTTAACAAGAGGTCAGAGCATATGTATGGTTATCACCTCTCGTCACCTCTGTTAAAAGAGAATTATATCAAATTCTTTATTCTCACCTCTTCTAGATCTTGAAATAGGTTCCATGAAGAATTCTTTCATTATCCATAGTTTGTTTTTCAATGACATCTGAATTTGTCCATTTTCCTCTTTAAGGTAATCACTACTTCTTACAATTTGTGGATATATGTGTGCACATATATGTAATATTTATGTAATAGTAATTAATATACAACATAGCTACAAAATATCAAGGTGAAGAAAAAGAAACAGTAAAAATCAAAGAACACATGAGAAAAACCATTATAGATAAGAGTCAAGATGATAAGCGAAGAATAGTGATACATACATGCATATGTGTGTATGAATATGTACAGGGTGTTCCCTAAGTCTTAGTGCAGTTTGAAACTTTAATAGCATGTGTATGCTATAACACGTAAGACTTTGTTATAACACATAATACATCTACACTATTAAAGTTTTAAACTGCCCTAAGACTTTTGGAATACCTTGTGCGTATTCATATGTGTATGCGTGTGTGTGTGTGTGGGTGTACTCACTTCATCTTTTTCTTCCCTCATCATTTTGAACCTTTCTATAATGCTTTCACTCATGTGTCCTTTGGTTTTTACTGTTTCTGTTTCTTTACCCTGGTATTTTCTAGCTATGCTCTTCATTAATTATTTATTATTCTTTAAATATCATATGGATGCATTATATATAATATGTATTTATATATATATAACAAGAAGGCTCTTGAAAACTGTTTTATTTTACTCTTTCCATTCAGTTTTCTTCACAGTATTTTTTAACATCCCTCATCACCAGCATTTTGAAAAGGGGGGGGGGGCCCTTACTCTCACTTTTTCCTTTTAGTCTTGATTTTCTAACAATGTTTTGCCCATTCTTTTAAAAATAGAAATCTCTGCCAATTTCTAAGCTTTTTATATATTAATTTTGGCTATCGCTATTACATTATCAGAATTGGTAGTATCTTTCACTTTCCATATCACAACCTCTACTTTCTTCTAAAGAAATCTTCTCAATTCTAGTAACTTACTTCCCTATTTCGGAAATATATTCCTATCTGTTATCATGTATATCTAAATAAGCATCCTTCCGTGACCATCTGGAGACAACATACTATGCAGGCAAGCTCATTCCCCATCTCTCCCCCACCAGAAACTGGGCTCACCATTAGCTGAACTCAGTGACCATATGGGAATGCCTAACTATGAAGACAAACAAACCAACATTCTGTTTAACAAACATAATTGGAATCTTGGAACTGATCACTTTAGATCTCCTGTGGTTAAGCATGTCTCTCCAACCTGGTTCCCAAATCTCTATTAGCTGAACTACCAACCCTAAAAGAAAACTCTACTCCTTTGTTAATACTTTGCTGGATTCTCACTCTTATTCAGCTCTGTCTTATCCTTATCTTGTCCCAATTAACTATCTGTCCTTTACATTTC
Organism: Trichosurus vulpecula; assembly: GCF_011100635.1. Taxonomy (NCBI): domain Eukaryota; kingdom Metazoa; phylum Chordata; class Mammalia; order Diprotodontia; family Phalangeridae; genus Trichosurus; species Trichosurus vulpecula. The sequence continues at coordinate 249,424,438 of NC_050574.1, read as the reverse complement.
TGGAAAATATTAGACACAAACTCTCACTGCACTGCATTTTGAATTAGAGGGCCTATATTTGAATACTGGATCTGCCACTAGTTAGCTAAATGGCTTTAGCAAGTTTATTAGCTTCTTCAGGTTTTATTTCATCTGCAAAACGATGGCAATGACTCCAGTGTTTCTTTTAGGCTCTAAATCTACGATCTCCTACATCCTTTTTCTCAGTCTCTCCAACCATCTCCTAGTACTACCTGAAGCCTGGGGATACCACACAGCTGGCAATTTGTCCCTTTGCCCCCACCCCCACTCCAATCTCTGCCAATTTGAGTTCAACCCATTCTTCGAGACCTAACTCAACTTTAGCTCTTCCTCCCAGTCAGAATAAATCAACAACTTAATTACTCCTTTACGGCTTGCTTGGATCTTTTTATTCCTTCACCTTCTGTTCCTTTCTCTCTGAACCTGTCACTTTTCTTCCTTAATTCCTTAGTATAAGGAATACATTTTTAACAATTAGTAGGATTTTAACAAGTAGCTGCTTCAGGAGACTGTTGGTTTCCCCTCACCAAGAAAGGCTGTATGACCATTTGTTGGGTACAATGTAGAGAGAATTCTTATTAAGGACTAGGTTGATCTAGAAGACATCTGAGAGCCTATTATTATATTACGCACATTATACAGATAGACAAAAAAAGGTTGAGAGGTTGAGTAATTTATCCTGGGTCACATAGCTAAGTGATAAACCTGATACTAAAACTCAATTTTCTTAACTTTATCCAGTGGTCATTACACCACATTATGCTGTCTTGTTTCAAATTATTTATTTCACGGGAGTTTTCTACATTGAGCTTATCCTCCCCTTCCTTCCTTAATTTCCCTAGATATCCTCCTTTATCTCATCCTTTCCTATGTATCTTAGACAAAATAACTTTGAAGTAATGTATACTTTTCTTGCTTCATGCTCTATTGTTATCATTAGTATGTTTCTCTCTCTCTCAATCTGCAGCCCTTATTTTACTGTTCTCTGTGCAATTATCTCCCTTTCATTCATTAATGTTATTGTATACCAGAGTAACTGAAATATGTTGTTTTTACACATCTGAGGTAAAACACTCGAAGTGGTCAGTTGTCAGAGAGAAGAAACAAGGGTGTCAGTCAGGAAGATTTGTAATATATATTAACATAAGGACATGTAGGTGCCTATGGATCCGTGCATAAGGTGGATAGTCAGGGATCCAATCTCTAGTGGACAGGAAGGCAGACATCGGTCCAAAAAACAGGAAGAAGGCCAAGAATCTGTCCCCAAGGAGACAGGAGGCCAGAAAGGCTGTCCAGAGGATCAGGGGGAAGCATTATGTTCCCATTATAGGTTTAAAGGACACAGTTTAAAGTGAACAAGTCCAGGATCTTGGCACTGTGAGTAAAATTCTAGTCGTGTTCACTTTGCTCAGATCAATGTCTGTGAGTTCCTATCCATAAATATCAGAGTTCAACAAAAACTATAGCCAGCTTTAGCTTCTATATTCTTATAGAAAATCCAAAATGATAAATATTCCAGTACGATTATATAGTGACATGAATTTTTCTGCTTATATTTGAATGAGTATATACTTGATGTTCTAGCAATTCATAACATTTAAAATAAAATTTACAAGTCACCATGTGAAGATGTAATTCAGAAACACCCAAAACACTATTCATCTTATCCATGCTTTAACTTCACTCAGTCTCTTGCCTGGTCCTTATTCTACACTGAGGGTTAATAATATCACCTCTCAAATGAACACCAAATATAGCCTAGCTAGCATTTCAAGTAGAATAAGAAATTATTTTAAATGAATAGAATTTATCTACTATCCCTAAAAAACAGAGAATCATAAAGTTTTAGAGTTGAAAGGAATTGTAGTAACCACTAATCCAATCCCCTCATTTGGTAAATAGGCCAACTAAACTCAGAAATGTGAAGTGATTGGCTAATGCTCAAGACTCGCATGTCTTAAATTCCCTTTTCTCATGGCTAAATCTGAACTTCAGGTAGAGATAAGCAAATCTCTTTCCCTTTCTAACACCTGCAACCCAAGAGCTGGCAAAAATAAATGTGAGACATTTTTATGGCAACAAGGAAACTGATCAATTCTTCCTAATTCTTCTATTGACATGAATGGAAAGCTAAATCGGGCCATAGGAAATTCAGAACTGATCATACGTTTAGAAAAAAATATATTGTTAAAGACTATAAATACCTAAAATTTCAGGAGTAGTGATGGATTCAAAGTAATTTTCAGGCTGCAGACCTTGAAGATGGAGGATAAACAGCTCTTTTCAAATGAGAGAACAAAGCCTCTTTGGGCACAGTGGGCACTAAACATTTCTGTGAATGAATGAATGCTCCATAATGTTTGCACCATTATCAGGTTCAGACTGTAAGCCAAGGTCAAGCTCTAACCACATCACTTTCACATCACTTTCATTTATGACCTTCATTTAGCTAGTCAACAAAAAAACTGCCTGGTCTTATACAACTTTCAAGTCAGAAAAGAAAAGCTGGAATTTACAACCAACTTTCTCAATGTAGTAACTACAGCAATGAACCTGGGACTCTGCTCCAGAGAATTCAATCAATAAACATTTGTTAAGCACTATTCTGTGCCAGGCACTGTGCTAAGCACTGGGGACACAAAAAGAGGCAAAAGATTGTCCCTGCCCTCAAGGAGCTAACAATCTAATGGACAGACTTGGAGAAAATGGAGACTTTTCATGCTTCATGGTTTAACACTGGTCAGCAGTATATACCAGCCTTGGCCATTCCCTCACTCTGTCTCAGCTGCCCCACAAAGGATCCCATCATCATCACACTTGTCTCCTATAGACAACCTGTGTGCCTCCTAACACTTAGAACCATACCCTCAGACTATCCCCAAACATTATTTCAATATCTGGTCCCCTGGCCTGTTTTGTAAAATGTATCCCTCTCCCCACTGAACTGTTAATGTCATAAACATTTAAATAAACAAATTTAGATAAATGTGAAAGTACTTTGTTACCAAATAAAAGATAGTGTTTTGAATTAAAGCAGTAATTTAGAAACATAACTATAGATGATCTCTATTTTAAGAAAATACTAGCAAATATCCAAATTTACAAAGCAAATAAATTAGGAGATTATTTGCATGAAAAACATTCTCATAACAATGAGATTCACCAATTGCCTCCTTTAGGTTGGAGCTTCCCTACTGCTTTTAATGATTACTTGACAGAGAAGCTTGAATTTAGAAAAATCTAATCCCACCTGATTGAATGATGGAAAACATTCAGATATTTTTTTCATTTGTACCTGCATATATGTGTGAAAACAGAAGACTGAAGCTTTTAATAACCAAAGTTAAAAGAACGATTAACAAATTCGTTGTGTTTCTTCTTAAACTACTGTAGCCATAATGGCTTTTGTTTTCTTTGAATGGCTCAGCTTGCCTCATTGAGCCTCTGGACACTGTGGCTTGCTCTTCCGGGGCAGGAGGCCCGGGGAGCATGCCGGGAAGCAGACAGCTTCCTGTGTGAGGAGTCATGGGGCTGGCTGAGGGGAGGTGTTGATGTCTATGCTAGGGGGAGGGGCCAACTCAAGAACCAATCGGCCCTGGTCATTTGGGCGGAGCTTGATGATGTCAGAGACCCTATAAGAGGGGAGAGGACAGCTCGGAGAGTTCTCTCTCTCTTTCCTTTTCCGGTTGGAGCCAGAGGCAGTTACGACAGTTACATCATCAGTTACAGTTGCAGCTTCAGTTTCAGAAACAGACACAGCTGAGGCAGGAGCTGCCAGCAGCAGAGCTGATCTACGGGAGGAAGCTGAACAAAGACTTCAGTCCAGTGGGTAATCTTATTACCATCAAGGGGGAAACATGATTTTGCTTTACGCAATCATGTTTCTCTGTAGCCTCCTGGTTACTCTTTCAAGGCGTACTTATTGGGCCTGGAAGATTATGACCAACATATCAAAATGGGGTTGCTGGTTCATGGGTTGGTTACTGTTGAGCCTAAATAAATGTTTTGATTCTTCTGCCTTCTACTTTGAGAGTTTCTTCTATCCGGCGATTCCGAACCTTTCAGACATGTTTATGATCCTCTTTGAGATTATAAACTCGGCCCTCCTGATACATTTGGCGTCACGAACAGGATCGCTAGGTATAAGATCTCTATTTAGAAGCAGAACAATTTCAGAGGAAGAGATAAATATCCCAGGATGGGAGGATCCATTTTATTCCTCCCTAGCAAAAGAATTGGCTAAAAAAGCTGGACCCTGTGAAAACTGGGAACCAAGGCTACGGAGAGGAGATCCTAGGGATTTAGAAAAGTGTTTACGAGAAGTTGGGATTCAGTCAGGGGCATCACTATCTAGGCAAAGCTGGATAGTGTTATCTGCCTACCGGCTAGTATACGAAAGATTGAGATTAAGTGAAAGACATAGGGGCACTCCTACCCCACAGGAAGAAGAGGAATCTCAGATAGCAGGAGACCAAACTGACTCAAATGAGAACTTTTCTATTAATGTGGCTAAGAGCAACAGGAGACCAAAAAAGCCCAGAGTGCATTTCAACCCAGCCCAGAAAGAGCCGGCTGAGGCACAAAACACTACTGGGGTTCAGGATGTGCCTCACACAGAGAATAGGAGATGGTTAAATGATCAGACAAGGGCTCGACCCATACAAAGGAGGAAGACAGAAACCCGAGGTGAAGATTCAGTTACAAGGGAAATTCAGGAAGATTTCTCACCGCAAGAGGTCACAGATATTTTGAGTAGATTCAGCCAAAGAATAGGAGAACCATTGATATCTTGGATGGTAAGACTCAGTGATCAAGGGGCCGGTGGAATATCAGTAGATGGGACAGACTGCATGAGATTCATAGGTATCAGCCATGATCCTCTAGTTCAACAAGCTTTTAGGGAACATCATCAGCAAGGAGATGGTGATAGCAAGACTACTCTGTTGGCATTAGCCGCTGTGGGATGCAATAAGAGATATGATACTGATTCTATGTGGCCCACTGAGCACAGACCCTGGTATTCACTTAGAGATTGTATCATGAGACTAAAGGAGGAGGTAATGAAGACTGCCATTATGATAGGAACTGCAGACAAATATTACAATGATCCAATGGGACTGTCTCATAGGAATTTAATAATTAGGACAGCTCCCCCTGCTTATAAACAACTAATTTTGAATTTATTACTTGGAGAAGTAGGGAGCCGTCTTATAACAGTGATAAATAAGATTTTACAGTTATATGACTTAGGTGACTGGGGAAGGGATAGATCTCCTCAAGAGAGAAGGGTGAATAACCAGCAAACTTGGCGCCAAAGGAGAGTAACAAGGAAAGAAATGTTTACTACTTTATTGAGAGCAGGGGTAGGTTTTGAAATGATAGATGGAATTCCAACCAATGAATTATACAGAATGTATAGAGGACTTGATAACACGAGAAATAGGGAAATAAGAACTGCTCCTGCAAGCCCACAAGCCACTCAGAGTGAAGGTGACCTTGTGTGATTAACGGATGAAAACTTGTACATTTGGGGAAAGGCTGGGAGGACAATCTTAGTCTATATCTAGGGTGGGATCCTCTTGGCTTCCTCATTATGTTCCTTTTGAAAAGAAACATTTCCCACCTGAGTTTGGCTCTGATGTTGGATCTTTGCATAACTAAAATCTCAACCAAACTTGAGATGATTTTATTTGAAGAATTATAGTCCATACTTGTCTATTCTTTTTGTCCTTTGTTTTGGCTAACCTTGTTGCTAGTTTTGTTTCCTTCAGGCTTAAGCACCCTGCACTTTCCGGTGACTGCCTAAGCATGTAGCATTCTTGGAATTCCTGCCAGCTCGTTAAAGAAATGACCTCTGGAATGGGACTTTTTGGGGGCAGGGCCATCTCTACATCCAATTTCAGCATGAAGAAGCTATGGAAAATGAGACCTTCACCCCTCACCCCAAGATTTTGAGCCCCAATCGTTCAAGGGGGGTGGAAATGATGATAGTGTTCTGTTTACTTATTTTGTGTTATCCTTGCTGTGTTGTTTTATTGTTATGATATTATTGATCCTATGTAATGGATACAAGGATTTAGGGGTGGACATTTGAATTATTAATAATTATTTTGGGGATGATTGATTGAAGAGATTATCTTGCTGGGACCTAGGGGTGGATCGCATTTGAATCGTTAAACCAATGTTTAGGAATGTCACCAAATGATATGTTTTGCTTTATAATGAATGATATGTTTTAGTTTCCTTTGTAATTGAATCACAATGTATGTTCTAGGATACATGGCTGATTAGATTATGTATCCTATAACAAGGGGTGGAATGTAGCCATAATGGCTTTTGTTTTCTTTGAATGGCTCAGCTTGCCTCATTGAGCCTCTGGACACTGTGGCTTGCTCTTCCGGGGCAGGAGGCCCGGGGAGCATGCCGGGAAGCAGACAGCTTCCTGTGTGAGGAGTCATGGGGCTGGCTGAGGGGAGGTGTTGATGTCTATGCTAGGGGGAGGGGCCAACTCAAGAACCAATCGGCCCTGGTCATTTGGGCGGAGCTTGATGATGTCAGAGACCCTATAAGAGGGGAGAGGACAGCTCGGAGAGTTCTCTCTCTCTTTCCTTTTCCGGTTGGAGCCAGAGGCAGTTACGACAGTTACATCGTCAGTTACAGTTGCAGCTTCAGTTTCAGAAACAGACACAGCTGAGGCAGGAGCTGCCAGCAGCAGAGCTGATCTACGGGAGGAAGCTGAACAAAGACTTCAGTCCAGTGGGTAATCTTATTACCATCAAGGGGGAAACATGATTTTGCTTTACGCAATCATGTTTCTCTGTAGCCTCCTGGTTACTCTTTCAAGGCGTACTTATTGGGCCTGGAAGATTATGACCAACATATCAAAATGGGGTTGCTGGTTCATGGGTTGGTTACTGTTGAGCCTAAATAAATGTTTTGATTCTTCTGCCTTCTACTTTGAGAGTTTCTTCTATCCGGCGATTCCGAACCTTTCAGACATGTTTATGATCCTCTTTGAGATTATAAACTCGGCCCTCCTGATACAACTACTCAATCCAAAACTAAAGCTTGTGTGTGTAATTAAATTTCTGCCTTGAATGTGCCCAGTTAGCTTCTGGAAAATAAAATTACTTTTGTAGTACACAAGTCTTACCTTATACATCAAGGAGCTATGTTTAGTCAACATTTTCACCTTTAATTAGGATATGCAAACTCACTCAAAGAAACAATCTCTAATAAAAGTGTGCATGGGACCTCAATTCACAAATCTGTTTTTTGTTCTTCCTTTCTATGAATATCAATTAATATTTAGTTTTTAGCTATAACATGTATCTATTATTAATTACTTTATTAAACAATCTTTATTAAAGCACAATATAGATTACTGAAAATTGTATATAAATCAGTTAATTCAATCATTTGAAATATATAATGAAGCTATGTAATAATCTCCTACTTATGTGAAATGGGGTGTCCTACTTTATTGAATGTTCAAGTTAACAGTGTTTTTCAGATGTCAATGTTTGCTGATGGTGACAGCATGTGTAGATTACTCATTTTAAAAATATTAGAATACCAAAATAAACTTGACTATAAATAAACTATACCTAACAAAATAAATGTTATCTTTCTTGGATATTTCTGAAAATATCTTGCAGAGCTTTAAAACCATTCTGGCTATCCGAGTTTTAAAATTTTTGGATTCTGGATAAACAGGAATTTACTATATACATAAAAACCTATGCTTAATTACAGTTAAATCATAATAAAACCACATGCTCGTGATAAATTACATATAGCTGCACTAATTTGCATTATTTTATTTAAAATTTAAAATAAAACCTAAGAAAATAAAAATGTATTCAAAATAAAACACCAAATCATCAAATTTCCAAATTTTTCAAAGAAAGAATTCTTTTAATTGTGTTCAAATTAACATAAAACAAGATCTTCATCCTCTCCAAGTTTTGTCCTCAAGCTTTCTATTTAAAGATACTGCTCTAGACATAAAACATGACACCATAAGCAAATTAGAAGAGCAAGGAATAGTCTACCTGTAATATCTACGAGAAAGGGGAGAATTCATGACCAAACAAGGGATATAGAGCATTATGGAATGTAAAATATAGTTTCAATTATATTAAATTAAAAAGCTTTTGCACAAACAAAACCAATGCAACAAAGATTAGAAGGAAAGCAGAAAGCTGAGAAGCAATCTTTACAGCAAGTGTCTCTGATAAAGGCCTTATTTCTCAAATATACAGAGAACTGAGTCAAATTTACAATACAAGTCATTCCCCAATTTATAAGTGGTCAAAGGATATGAACAGGCAGTTTTCAAATGAAGAAATCAAAGCTACATACAGGTATGTGAAGTGCTCTAAATTGTTTTTGATTAGAAAAATACAAATTAAAGCAACCAGAGGTACCACCTTACACATATCAGATTCACTAATATGATTAAAAAAAAGAACATGATAAGTGTTGGAGAGATTATGGAAAAACTGGGACACTAATACACTGCACAGAAATGACAAACAAATTGTGTATACCCTTTGACCCAGCAATATCACTACCAGATCTGTATCCCAAAGAGATCATAAAAAAGGGAAAAGGACCTACATGTGCAAAAATACAGCAGCCCTTTCTGTGGTGGCAAAGAACTGGAAATTGAGGGGATGCTCATCAATTGAGCGATGGCTAAACAAGCTGTGGTATATGAATGTAATAGAATACCATTGTACAATAAGAAATGAGGATTTCAGAAAAAACCTGGAAAGAATTGTATAAAATGATGCAAAATGAAAGGAGCAGAACCAGGAAAACATTGTGTACACAGTATCAAGAACATTGTGTGATGATCAACTATGAATGACTCAACTCTTCTCAGGCACACAGTGATCTAAGACAAGTACAAAGGACTCATGAAGGACAATGCTAACCACATCCAGATAAAGATCAATACTGAATGCAGACTGAAGCATTTTTTTTCACTTTATTCTTTTTTGGATTTTTTTTCCTTTTGATCTGTTTAGTCTTTCACAACTTTGACTACTTTGGAAATAATTTTACACAACAGCACATGTACAACATATATCAAATTGCCTACCATTTTAGGAAGGAGGAGGGAGAGGTAGAGCCAAGATGTCGGAGAAAAATCAGGTACTTGCTTGAGCTCTCCCCCAAGTCCTCCCACACACCTTTAAAAAATAACTAAACAAATTCTAGAGGTAGAGAACCCACAAAATGACACAGTGAAACAAGTCTCCAGCCTAAGATGGCTTCTCAACCCACAAACACCAAAGACAATTTAGCAGGTCAGTGGGAAAACTCTGTTGGACCTGGGTGGGAGAAGGACAGGATCCAACCCCAGCCCCAGGACATCAGAAGTGGCAGCCAGAGCAGCAGCAGCAGCAGCAGCAGCAGCAGCAGTGGCAGCAGCAGTGGCAGCAACAGCAGCAGCCGCAGCAGCAGCTTCTGCTGGCAGAGCTCCAGGACCACAGACTTCGGGGCGAGCGAAGAGGCTGATCAGAGCAGAAGTGCAGGGATCTTGTTGCTGGCTTTGAGGCAGAATTCTCTTGCTTTGCCCTTCTTGAATCTAGGTTGAAGTCCTCGTTGGGGGTCCTGAAGTAAGGAGGAGTGCTGGGGGGACAGAGCTTGCGGTGGCTGTGGAGAGGGAGTCCTCCTAGCAGTTCCAAGGCAGAAAAGAATGGTTGAGGTCACTCACAGACCAGAGCATAGGCCAGCAGAGGAGTAAACACCTCTCTTTGGATCATAACACCTCAGAAGAACTGAAAATTTACAGGTGCCTACAAGTAGCTCTAAAAACAGCAGTGCAAAACCCCTGAAGCTGGGACAGAACATTCTCCTCTCTGGAAGCAGAGTCATACCTTGACAAAGAGCTCAAAAGTTAAGTAATTGGCTGGGAAAATTAGCACACAGCATAAAAAACCTGACTATAGAATTTTACTTTGGTGACAAACAAGATCAAAACATATAAGCAGAAGAAGACAACAAAGTCAAAGATCCTACATCAAAAGCCTCCACGAAAAATATGAATTGGTCACAGGCCATGGAAGAGCTCAAGAAAGATTTTGAAAATCAAGTAAGAGAATTAGAGGGAAAATTGGGAAATGAAATGAGAGGGATGCAAGAAAATCATGACAAGTGAGTCAACAGCTTGCTAAAGGAGACCTCCCAAAACACAGAAGAAAATAACACCTTAAAAAATAGACTAACCCAAATGGCAAAAGAGGTCCAAAAAACCAATGAGGAAAAGGATGCCTTAAAAAACAGAACTGGCCAAATGGAAAAAGAGGTCTAAAAGCTCACTGAAGAAAATAATTCCTTAAAAATTAGAATGGAGGAGAGGATTCTGGAAAGATGGAGGAGTAGGTCAGAAGATTCCAAACTCTCAAGATTTCCCCCCACAAAAGAGTTAAAATATAGCACCTTAGGGGGAACACAGTGTGGGTGGAGACAAAGAAGAAAACGGGCACAACTGGGATCTTACTGGGGACAATTTGAGAAGATCTGAAGAAAAATCCCAGGACAAGGTTTAGTCCCTGCTAAGAGTAAACCAGGCTAGGTTCCCTTTTAACAACAAGCTTCAAGACAATTAAACAACTAGCAGGAAGTCCTCGGGTTAATTGGTTCAAGAGGGTACCTAGGCCCCAGCCACAGGAACTTTTCACCCTGAGATAGTGAGGGGAGTTGGGTGTTTGAGCCTAGAAAGACTGAGGGAACCTCTGCTGATAAGGAACATCAGACCCAGCTGTGCTGTGAAGAGCAAAGAGCAGTGAGGGCAAGAAGGTCCTGTGAGTGCAGAAGCAGTGGGGCAGAAAGTGGCTGGCTGTGGACACTTACAGCAGGTTGGGGGTTTGGCTTTGGTTCCAGGACAGAAGGCAGAACTGAAGATCTGGGGCAAGAGGCATCATTTCCCATATCCCAGGGCTAGAGCTGGTTACAAAAATTAAGCTATTATCACCAAAAATGCAGAGGCAAGGGAGAAAGAATCCAACCATAGAAAGCTATTACAGGAATAGAGATGACCAGGGTTCATCTTCAGAGGAGGATACTGAAGTAAAGAAACCCTCGAAGAGTAGCATCAAATGGTTACCTGCCCAAAAAGAATTTATAGAAGATCTTAAAAAATACTTTAAAAATCAAATGACAAAGATGGAGTAAAACTAAAACTAAAAAATAATCCAAGAAAAACAAGAAGATTATGAAAACAAAGTCAACCAATTAGAAAATGAGATCCAGAATCTTAAAGAGGAAAATGACACATTGAAAATTAGAATTGGGCAAAGTGAAATTATAAGAGATTAAGAAATAATTAAAACATGAACAATGAAAAAATAGAAGAGAAAGTGAAACATCTTATAAAAGAAACAACAGATTTGGAGAATAGATCAAGAAGAGAAAATATAAAAATAATCAGACTAACTGAAAGTGATGACCAAAAAAAAATCCTGATACGGTAATACAAGAAATAATTAAAGAAAATTGTCCTGAAGCATTAGAACAAGGCAGGGAAGTAGAAACAGAAAAAATCCATCACACACCACTTAAAAGAGATCCTATGAGGAAAACTCATAGGAATATCATAGTCAAATTCTTAAACGCCCAGCTCAAGGACAAAACGTTAAAAGCATCGAGATTAAAACAATTTAAGTATGATGGTGCCATGATTAGAATTACACAAGACCTAGCAGGAGAGACATTAAAGGACTGCAGGTCTTGGAACACAATATATTGAAGAGCAAAAGACCTGAGGTTCTGGCCAAAAATATTATACCCTGCAAATTTAAGTATTATCTTGAATGAAAAAAAATGTATATTTGATAAACTCTCACACTTTCAAGACTTTGTTAAAAAAAATTCTGAACTCAATAGATTTGACATACAAGAACCAAAAGAAACATAAGGTACATACCAAAGACTGACTATAAAGGATTCCTAAGGACAGACTGTTTATCTTTTATATAATGTAAAATGTAAAATATATGTCTAAGATTCTTATTAATAACTGGTGAGCTCAAAAGAAAGAGGGGGGGCAAGCCTGACTATGATATGAATTTAAAAAGTAAAACCATTTAGAAACAGCTAAAAAGAGTAAACTATTTTATACAAATGAGATGCAAGAGGAAGAAAGGACACAGAGGAATTAGATGGGGGAGGAGGGCTGGTAGTTCTGGTAACCTACTTTCATCAAGAATGGGTTTAAGAGGGAATAATACATATATATTTAGAAGAGTATAAAAGTCTTCTAAATTTAGAAGAAATAAAATGGTAGGAGTATGGGGGGAGAGGACAAGGGAGGGATTTTCAGAGGGGAGAATGAGGGAAGAGGTAAAAGAGGGGTATAGAAGGGTGTTTAGATTCATGGGAATGGGAGGACAGGGGAGGGATCCTTAGAGGGGGGTAGGCAGGGCCAAGGTAGTCCACAGAAATAAAGTAGGGGAATCAGGAGAGCTAGGAAACAAGAGATATGCACAAAAACAAAGATCAGGAGTAGAGTATGTTTGGGAAAGTATATGTCTATATATATATGTATATATGTGTATGTGTATATATATACTTATAGCTACAGAGAAACATACATAAACTTTATTGTTAACTTGGGGAGGCAACAGGAGAAAAAAACAAAGTAAAGAAGTGAACAGCAGAGAACAAAAGAAAACTCACAAGGAAGCAAAGATGGACAATTCTCAACACAACATGTATTATTTATCATATAGGCTTTCTTGAAATGAAAATCTATTGTTACATATTTTGAATCCTCTCTTACATTCTGCTATGTACACGACATGCTTTTTTTTTCTTTCTTACTTTGTATTTAAGTTTCAATATTTAAGTTTATGATATGTTTTGTTTCTTTTCTCTAGTCTGTACTTATGTTCTGGCCCTTGAGTCTAAAATAAAATTTAATTAAAAAAAATTAGAATGGAGCAAATGAAAGCTAATGACTTTATGAGAAATCAAGAAATTATAAAACAGAACCAAAAGAATGAAAAAATAGAAGACAATGTGAAATGTGTTATTGGAAAAACCACTGACCTGGAAAACAGATCCAGGAGAGATAATTTAAGAATTATTGGACCACATGAAAGCCATGATAAAAAAAAAGAGCCTAGACATCATCTTTCAAGAAATTATCAAGGAAAACTGCCCTGATATTCTAGAACCAGAGGGTGAAATACAAATGGAAACAATCCACTGATCGCCCCTTGAAAAAGGTCCCAAAAGGAAAACTCCTAGGAATATTGTAGCCAAATTCCAGAGGTCCCAAGTCAAGGAGAAAATACTGCAAGCAGCCAGAAAGAAATAATTTGAGTATTGTGGAAACACAATCAGGATAATACAAGATCTAGCAGCTTCTACATTAAGGATCAGGGTTTGGAATACAGTATTCCAGGGGTCAAAGGAGCTAGAAGTAAAACCAAGAATCACCTACCCAGCAAAACTGAGTCTAATACTTCAGGGGAAAAATGTATTTAAATGAAATAATGGACTTTCAAGCATTCTTGATGAAAAGACCAGAGCTGAATTGAAAATTTGACTTTAAAATAAAAGAATCAAGAGAAGCATGAAAAGGTAAACAGGAAAGAGAAATTATAAGGGACCTATTACAGTTGAACTGTATTTACATTTTTACATGGAAAGATGTTATTCACAACTCATGAGACCTTTCTCACTATTAGGGTAGTTGAAGGGAATATACATATATATAGAGAGGGCACAGAGTGAGTTGAACATGAAGGGATGATATCTAAAAAATAAAATTAAGGGGTGAGAGAGGAATATATAGGGAGAAGGAGAAAGGGAGAGAGAGAATGGGATAAATTATCTCACATAAAAGAGGCAAGAAAAAGCTGTTATAATGGAAGGGAAGAGGGTGGAGGTGAAAGGGAATGAGTGAAACTTCATCTCATCAGATTTGGCTTAAGGAAGGAGTAACATACACACTCAATTGGGTATCTTACCCTACAGGAAAGTAGGGGGGAAGGGTAGAACTGGGGGAGGGGATGATAGAAAGGAGGACAGATTGGGGGCGGAGGTAGTCAGAAGCAAACACTTCTGAAAAGGGACAGGGTCAAAGAAGAAAATTCAATAAATGGGGGACAAGATAGGATGGAGGGAAATATAGTTAGTCTTTCACAACATGACTGTTATGGGAGTGTTTTGCATAATGATACATGTATAACCTATATTGAACTGCTTGCCTTCTCAAGGGAAGAAGGGAAAGAATGTGGAACTCAAAGTTCCAAAGACAAATGTTAAAAACTGTTTTTACAGGCAACTGGGAAATAAGATACACAGGCAATGGGGTGTAGAAATCTATCTTGCCCTGTAAGAAAATAAGGGGGAAAAGGATAAAGGGAGGTAGTGGGGTGATAGAAGGGAGGGCAGACTGGGGAAAGGGGCGATCAGAATACATGCCATCTTGGGGTGGCGGGAGGGGAGCAATGGGGAGAAAATTTGTAACTCAAAATCTTGTGGAAAATGAATGTTAAAAACTAAAAATAAATTAATCTTTTAAAAAAAGAAAAAAAAGAGGGGAGCGGAAGGAGGGAAGAAAAAACTTTGTAACTCAAAATCTTGTAAAAACAAATGTTAAAAGTTGTCTTGACATGCAATTGGGGAAAAAAATGCTATTAAAAAAAATAAAGATATCGCTCATGTAATCTCAATCCATCAATTTCTTTATCCCTAAAGAGTTAAGATATTCTTAATATCCTCTGGTCCCAAGAGCTATCTTCTTTCCTTATACTTAAACACTAAATTAATGCCCATTTCAGCCATCAAATTTTTTTTCTATTCTTCCTTCCTTATGATACAGGAATCTATTTTCTTCCCCTTTTGACAGCCCTGTCCTCAACTAAATAAACAATCAGCAAAGAAACTTCTATAATGAAATTGCCATTTTTTCCCTTGATTATCTCTTTTCACTCTATATTTAACTAAGGAAAACCTTAAGGTTAGATTGGGGTATCAAAAATGAGGCATTAGAATATATGACTTTCAGTATGGAATATCTCTTTGAAAAAGCGTTTTCAATTCTTGTATAGAGTACATATTATCTGTATTTTTGTACTGATTATGTCTATTACCTGTAATTATACCTGCAATATTTTCAGTAGTAATACATACCTGCTGCCATACTGAATCCAAAGCTTTATTAAAAAGAAAAAAAACACAGTATGAGAAATTTTTAATTATGCATTATAAGCTTGAAAATATGTATATGTGTAGAGATATGTATGTATGTATGTATGTATGTATGTACATATGTGTATATATATATATATATATAAAAGGATTACCGTTTAGCTGCTGGTGATTGCCTAAATTCATCATTTGAAATTATTCCAAACTTCTTAATTCTCATCATAAGCCTCTGAAAACACAGAACCAAGATAAATGTTTTAAAACATTAAGAGACTACATTACTAGGATTGTCACAGAATTATATTAAGAATAAGATAGAAAAACTTTTGATTTGAATTCTATCAACTCAAATATATGAAGATTCAACCTGAAGTAGGCTGAAATTTACTTTTGAATTATCTATGAATAAAGGTTTTGTTAAGCAAATTCTAAGTATAATAAGATTGCAGGGTGCACATTTTAAACAACTTGAGATACCTGTTTTTAGAGACTTTAAAATATTTATAGTTTAGATTTGCATAGATGTTGCTATTTATAAATGATCGCTGAAGCACTGAAGTACATCTCCAGAATCTCTATTTAAAAATACTTTGTTAGAATTTAAGTTTTTCTTGGGTTGATTCTAAATTAAAGCTTTTTACAAAGATTGACCTTTTCAAATTGTTCCAAATTAGTGATTTTGCTACTATATCCTCTCTTGGTTCAAATTAACGCCATTTACTTCTTGAAGCCTTCCTTGATCCCTCTTATTACTAACAATTTTTCTCCTGACCTTGCATGGCATTTTATTTTACAAATCTTGAATGTGCTTCTTGTTTAATGGTGTGCATTTTAGACATCTGTGCCTATAACTTAATCCTTCTACTTGACTCTATAAGATTTATGAGGACAGGAATTGTGTTCTCTACAATACGGATACTGCAGCCACTAAAACGATCACAGTGCTCTGTACAAGACAGGCTCTTTACAAATATCTGTTAAGTAACTGAACTCTATATGTTAGAAAGCTTTTCTTATATGCGATTTTACTATGAGTAATTTTACAGGTACATTAATAATGAAATCACTAAAGGAAATTTAAAACATCTACATATGTTACAAGGTAAAGAGATTCTGGATTTTTTTAATTTAAAAAGTATCATGCATTCAAAGATCTGAGTATTGTAATAATGATTAATGTTAGAATTTGCCACTGGGGGGGGCGGAGCCAAGATGGCGGCTGGTAAGCAGGGACTAGAGTGAGCTCCGTTACCGAGTCCCTCCAAACACCTATAAAAAATGGCTCTGAACCAATTCTAGAATGGCAGAACCCACAGAACAGCAGAGGGAAGCAGGGCTCCAGCCCAGGACAGCCGGGATGGTCTCTGGGTGAGGTCTATTCCACACGGAGCTGGGAGCTGGGAACGGAGTGGAGCAGAGCCCAGCCTCAGCGGCGTGGAACAACCAAACTTGGAGTCGGGCGGATGGGGCCCTAGCGCCCTGAATCAGTGAGCTGCGGCAGTTACGAGACTTCTCAACCCACAAACACCAAAGACTGCGGACAAGGTTAGTGGGAAAAGCTGCAGGAGTGGAAGGAGTTCGCGGTTCGGCTTCCAGCCCTGGGGGCAGCGGAGGTGGGGCAGCTACAGCTGTTGTTACTTCCGGCTCCAGGCCCACCTGGTGGGAGGAATTAAGTGGCAGATCAGAGCAGGGGTGCACAGCCTGCCGAAGATCTAAGCCCAGTTCGGGTTGGGGGTTCTTGGGGAAGGAGCAGTGCGGGTCTGACAGAGCTGGCACCTCCCCCACAAACGTGGAACATAGAACTCGTTAGTCTACAAGCAGTCATACCCCACTGAAAAACTCAAGGGTCAAGTTAGTTGGTTGGGAATATGGCCAGGCAGCGAAAACGCGCCCAGATTCAGTCTCAGACTTTGGATTCTTTCTTTGGTGACAAAGAAGACCAAAACATACAGCCTAAAGAAGACAACAAAGTCATAGAGCCTACAACAAAAGCCTCCAAGAAAAGCATGAACTGGCCCCAGGCCATAGAAGAACTCAAAAAGGATTTGGAAAAGCAAGTTAGAGAAGTAGAGGAAAAATTGGGAAGAGAAATGAGAAGGATGCAAGAAAACCATGAAAAACAAGTCAATGACTTGCTAAAGGAGACCCAAAAAAATACTGAAAAATACACTGAAGAAAACAACACCTTAAAAAACAGACTAACTCAAATGGCAAATGAGCTCCAAAAAGCCAATGAGGAGAAGAATGCCTTGAAAGGCAGAATTAGCCAAATGGAAAAGGAGGTCCAAAAGACCACTGAAGAAAATACTACTGTAAAAATTAGACTGGAGCAAGTGGAAGCTAGTGACTTTATGAGAAATCAGGATATTATAAAACAGAACCAAAGGAATGAAAAAATGGAAGACAATGTCAAATATCTCCTTGGAAAAACCACTGACCTGGAAAATAGATCCAGGAGAGATAATTTAAAAATTAGTGGACTACCTGAAAGCCATGATCAAAAAAAGAGCCTAGATACCATCTTTCAAGAAATTATCAAGGAGAACTGCCCTGATATTCTAGAGCCACAGGGCAAAATAGAAATTGAAAGAATCCATCGATCGCCTCCTCAAATAGATCCCAAAAAGAAATCTCCCAGGAATATTGTTGCCAAATTCCAGAGCTCCCAGATCAAGGAGAAAATACTGCAAGCAGCCAGAAAGAAACAATTTGAGTATTGTGGAAACCCAATCAGAATAACCCAAGACCTGGCAGCTTCTACATTAAGAGATCGAAGGGCTTGGAATGCGATATTCCGAAGGTCAATGGAGCTAGGATTAAAACCTAGAATCACCTACCCAGCAAAACTGAGTATCATGTTCCAAGGCAAAATATGGACTTTCAATAAAATAGAGGACTTTCAAGCTTTCTCAATGAAAAGACCAGAACTGAATAGAAAATCAGACTTTCAAACACAAGAATCAAGAGAAGCATGAAAAGGTAATCAAGAAACGGAAATTGCAAGGGACTTACTAAAGTTGAACTGTTTTGTTTACATTCCTACATGGAAAGATGATGTGTATGATTCATGAGACCTCAGTATTAGGGTAGTTGAAGGAAGTATGCATATATATGTATATGTTTATGTATGTATATAGGAGAATGTGTATGTATGTATATATCTATGTGTATATGTATGTATGTATGTGTATATATATATATGTCTGTTTATATATGTATATATATGTGTGTGTGTGTGTGTATATATATATATATATATATGTAAAAGAGAGAGAGCAGACACAGGGTGAGTTGAAGATGAAGGGAAGATATCTAAAAGAAATAAAATGAAATTAAGGGATGAGAGAGCAACATACTGAGAGAGGGAGATAGGGAGAGATAGAATGGGGTGGATTATCTCACGTAAAGGTGGCAAGAGGAAGCAGTTCTGTGGGAGGAGGGGAGAGGGCAGGTGAGGGGGGAATGAGTGAACCTTGCTCTCATCAGATTTGGCCTGAGGGGGAATACCATACATACTCAGTTGGGTATCTTACCCCACAGGAAAGAAGAGGGAGGAAGATAAAAAAAAACAAAAGGGGGGGGATGATGGAGGGGAGGGCAGATGGGGGTGGAGGTAATCAAAACAAACACTTTGGAAAGGGGACAGGGTCAAGGGAGAAAATTCAATAAAGCGGGATGGGTTGAAAAGGAGCAAAATGTAGATAGCCTTTCACAACATGAGTATTGTGGAAGGGTTATACATAATGATACATGTGTGGCCTAGGTTGAATTGCTCGACTTCTTAGGGAGGGTGGGTAGGAAGGGAAGAGGGGAGAGAATTTGGAACTCAAAGTTTTAAAATCAGATGTTCAAAAAAAAAAGTTTTTTCATGCAACTAAAAAATAAGATACACAGGCAATGGGGTGTAGAAATTTCTCTTGCCCTACAAGAAAAGAAGGGAAAAGGGGATGAGATGGGAGGGGGGTGATAGAGGGGAGGGCTGACTGGAGAACAGGGCAACCAGAATATAAGCCATCTTGGAGTGGGGGGGAGGGTAGAAATGGGGAGAAAATTTGTAATTCAAACTGTTGTGAAAATCAATGCTGAAAACCAAATATGTTAAATAAATAAATTTAAATTAAATTAAAAAAAAACTTTAGGTCAGTTTTCACTAGTCAAAAGAGCCAATAAAGTTTTGGGTTTAAGAAAATCATGCTTTGACAGACACCAAGCAAATTCCGCCCCATGAGAACTGACGTGGGTAGCCATTTTGATCAATTAATCAGTAATCACTCAATAAACATTTATCAAACACCTACTATTTGCCAGGCATTCTCTAAGTGCTGGGGATACAGAAGAGGAAGAAGCTTACTATCTAATGGGAGAAACAACATGCAAATACATACACACACGAAGCTATATACAAGATAAAAATAGCAAACACTTGGCAGAGGGAAGGCACTGGAATTGAGTGGGATAGGGCTTCTTATAGAAGGTGGGATTTTAGCTGGAACTTAAAGAAAGTCAGGAAGGTCAGTAACCAGAACAGAGGAGAAAGAGTGTTCCAGGCACGGGGGGCAGCCAGAAAAAATAGCTGGAACCAAGAGATGGCTCATGGAATAGCCAGGAGGCCAGTTTCATTGGACTGAAGAGTATGTGACATGGAGGAACGTCTAAGAAGTCTGGCAAGATAGGATGGGGCTCGGTTATGAAGAGGATTCCACATTTACTCCTGGAGATGAGAGGAGGCTGCTGGAGTTTATTGAGTACAAGGTGACATAGTCAGACCTGCACTTTAGGAAAATCACTTTAGTGGACGGGAGCGCAGACAGGCTTGAGACCAGCAGACCCACCAGCAGCCTATTGCAACAGTCGAGGCGTGAAGTGACAAGGGCCTACATCCAGGTGGTGGCAGTGTCAGAGAAGAGAAGGGGATGTACTCATGTTGCAAAGATGAAACTGACAGGTCTTGGCAATAGCTTGGATGTGGCGGGGTGAGAGACAGTGGAGTCCAGACCTAGGCTGTGAGCATAAGGGACTGAGGGGATGGTATCACTCTCTACAGTAACAGAAAAGTTATGAGATGGGGAGGGTTTGGAGGAAAGATAATGAGTTCTGTTTTGGACATATTGAGTTTAGGATGTCTACTGGACACCCAGTCTGAGATGTTTGAAAGGCAGCTGGAGATATGAAATAGGGGTGGGCAGAGAGATTGGGGCAGAATAGGTAGATTTGCAAACCACCAGCATAAAGATGGTAATTAAAACCATGGGAGCTGATGAGATCACTAAGTGAAGTAGTATAGAGGGAAAAGAAAAGATGGCCCAGGACATACCCTGAAGGACATCCACAGTTAAAGTGTCTGTGATCTGGAGGAGGATCCAGCAAAGGAGACAGAGAAGGAGCAGGCAGATAGGCAGGGGAGAACCAGGACAAACTGCCATCCCAAAAACCTAGAGATAAGACAGGATCGAGGAAGAGAGGTGATCAACAGTGCCAAAGGCCGCAGGGAGGTCAGGGAGAATGAGGACTAGGAAAAGGCCTTTATATTTTACTTGGAATAGAAGAGGCATACTTCTACTTCAGTGTAAAGGGTCAAAAAAGATGATAATGGCATGTCCCACTCCAAGATACAAATTGAACTACAATGCTCATGGCTTGATAGCACTGGAGAAACATGCATCCTCTATCAGTTGTAAAATTCTTTAATACATTTGTGTTTAAAGATCCCAAGACATTTTGGTGGCCACCCAAATCATGTGACTGTGCAAACTGAGCAACTGCTCATCCCATTTCTAAGGGAATTTCTAAGTTTTAAGATGAGATGTGTTTGGAGCCACCTCATCACATCGACAAAATGTTATTCAATTGGAAAAAGAGTTGTATCCTTTTGCAAGTGGAAACCTAGCTCTAAAAAATGCATTTCAGACTGCTAAATAACAATTAACTTGAGCATAAATAATTTTAAAACTTTTTAAACCTTTAAAATACAACTAATGATTCAGAGCAAAACAATAAAAAATCACTATGTAAAAAAAAAAAGAATTTGCCACTAAATCAAATATTATAGTGAAAATGTTTATTTTGATTCTTCTGAGAAAACAGAGTAAGATGTAAGAAATACCAGCTCTCTGAGATTTCTAGCTAACTCAAAAACTTAAAAAAGAAAAAAAACTATTTTACAGAAAAATATTAAAGTTTTTACAGAAAAATATTAAAGTTCAGAGGAAAAAAACCAAAAATTCAGAGCATGAAGTGAAAGAAATCAAAGAGAAGACATTAGAAGGAAAAAGATGATGATTAAAGATCGACAGTGGTACACAGAAATGAAGCTAGAACTGTCATGCAACATTTTGTATGGATATAATAAACACAGTTAAGTAAAAAAGGGAAGAATTTACAGTAGTAAAGGAGTAGAGAAAAAGTATAACAAAACTAAACAATTATAAGTATTCATAGAAAGTATGAACAAAACCATGAATTCACTAGGAAACATAATTGCCTTCTCAGAAGGCAAAACACTAGAAAGAAAAACACTAGAAACAGTGATAGAAAGAAAAACCTAAAAATCCCAGTTATGAGAATACTTGGAAACTTAGAAGTTACTGATCTATTAGACGAAGCTTGAATAGACAATTTAAGAGTTATTGAACTACATGAAAAAATTAAGAAAGTGGATGGCCACCATACTTCAGTAAATTTCACAAGAAAATTCTCCAGAATTACTGAAATCAAAGAAAATACCAAAGCTCAAAAAAGTTCAAAAGATACCAACAAGAACAGATCATAGATTGATCTGACCCAGATACATTGTTTTTAAACTGTTCTTAGTGCATACAGAAGGAAAAAGGTAAAGAGATACCACCAGGGCTTTAAAGGTAGAGCCAATTAGGAGTATGTGGAGAGGGAGTAAGATGAAGGAGCTGAATTTTACTGAAAAGAAAGAAACAGCCTGACCTAAGCCCAAGAATGACAGGATAATATGATCATAGGATTTTGTACCAAATGTGCCAAATGAATGTACCTGAGAAATTATCTATTCTAATTCCATTTATTTTACAGAAGGAGAAACTAAGATCCAAAAAGACAAAGTATCTTTGCCTAATATCATAAAAGTAGAGCTTGGATTCTAACATAGGTCTTCTGATTACAAATTCTGTGTGGAACATGCCAGAGACTGTTGGCCTGGGCATAGAGATGGATTCACCACGTGATCAAAAAGGTAAGGGCCATATTCACTGAAATGTGAGAAAAGCACAGATGCATGTTTCCTGGGATTAAAGAATTCCTTCACCTTAAGTCTTTCAGGCTATCATTGACATTTTGGGGACTCTGTTCCTGTTCTATGCTCTAAGGTCCTTTATAGCTCAAAGGCCTCTGAGGTCTCCTCCAGATCTAAATCTATTACATTATGATCCCTTCCTACATGGCTACAAAGTCCTACAAGTAGCCATTAACACATACAGTAACCCTGCTGTTACTCTGTTCTCCCTCCTCACATGAACACAAAGGATCTGAGTTACCTGGACCAGTTCAGAACCTTCCAAACTGGACCTGATTCACTTGACCTGGATATGAAAGATTCAATCTAAAACTGTTGGGCCTAGGTTAGAGTTTGCTGGTTCAGAGTTATCTTGGACCAAATTAGCCACTGGAGACCTGATCATCAGGTACTGAAAACACCCATGCCATTAGTGCCTCTGTCCTGTGTTTGGAGATCGAACACATTTTGTACAGATGCTGTTTCCCCATAAGCCCACAGCTCATTGTCATAGACTCCTGGGGAGCACCATTCAACTGATACTTCACCTATCTTATGGCTGTTTCACTAATCTAGTTATCATCTGTCAAGGCAAAAAAAAATCTGTTTCTCTATTATCTCTGCCCATACCTTCATCCTTATCCAGTTCATTCATACTCTTCCCCACTTCCTAATACTCTGCTCTTCCTTTTCTCTTTCAATTTTAGATCTCTTTCCATTTCTTGTGCTCTTGGAAACTGAACTTTCTCAAAAAGGTCACATTTCTAGTCACTCTAGTAATAATTTCACAATGTCTCGGGTATCCCACTGAGTCAGGAGAAGTTGGCATATTTCTTATCCTCTGACACTATTACTCCCAAATCCTCCATTTGCTGCCATCATTCTGAGAGCTCTTCTCTTCTGAAGAGAGTAAAATCACCGAGCTAGATCCTCAATCCAATAGTCTGCTGGTCCCTGTAACAACAAAGGGACTAGCAGCTGCTGTGCAGGTGTAACACCAATAACACCGGCACACAGGAGGGCTGCTAGCACAGGCTCTTTGATCTACTTTTCTAAGGAAAGAAACTTTAAGGGGTTTAAAATTTCACTTTAATTAAACATACATATATCATTCACTTTGTTTAGGAGAAAAAGTCAGCACCCTGAACTTCAGAGAAAACACAAACAGAAATTACAAGCATAAATTATATAAACAGAGCAAAATGACACAAATCAGAAGACAGGGCTTCTAGCTGTCTGTCCAAGACATTACATACGTAGTTACCAGAGAGAGAAGCACCAATATCTGGGTTTTTCAAAGCCGGGGGGCTCCTTAACAGCTACCCAGAGTTTCCTTACCAACATTCTTCCAATGAGTGAGCCCCAAAGCAAAACCTCTCCTCCTGCAGCTCTGAGAGTTCTCTATTCTCAATTCTGAGTTCAATGGCTATCCTCTGGGTATATACGCCCTTTTTCAGGGCCTGAGTGCTTCACACCTCTCGAGGGTTTCACACCACTTGAAGGCTTCACACCTCTCAAGGGTTTCTATATTAGGAAGGCAGAATTTATGATTTCAAAGAGAATCTCATATGTGCCTAAAAGGTCCAGAACCGCAGGATATAAGGAATTCTCTAGGCAGAAGGCAGGAGAACTAAAGCATGTATTTACACTCCACAATAACAAGCCCACAAACCAGCATCCCCATTTTGATATTTTCATCAAAAGCTTCCAGGCCCAATAAGTCCGCCTTATAAGGGTAACCAGGAGGCCACAGAGAAGCGAGATGGTATAAGGCAAAATCGTATACATGCTTCCCCTCTACGGTAAGAAGATTACCTACTAGCCTCTAGTCAGCTCTGCTACCGGCAGCTCAGCTTCGGCTGTAGGTGTCTCTGGCTCCAACCGGAAAAGGAAAGGAGGATCTTCAAGCTGTCCTCTCCCCTCTTATAGAGTTTTTGACATCATCAAGTGCCGCCTGAACGACCAGGGCTGATTGGTTCTTGACTTGGCCCTTCCCCCTAGCGTAGACCACATTAACACACTTCCCCTCAGCCAGCCCCACGACTCATCACACAGGAAGCTCTGGTCCTGCCCCGGAAGAGCAAGCCCCAGCGTCCAGGGAAGCTCAACGAGGCAAGCTGAGTCATTCAAAGAAAACAAAGTCCATTCTGGCTACAGTATCACACAAAGCAAGCACTTTCATGGAGGTTAGAAGAAATGGTACGTACTCCCAAGGTCTCTCTAAAGAACTTTGAAATTGATTGTATGACATAGGAGACACTGGCAAATGACCACCCAGCATGGTGTGCCTCCATCAAAGACTGTGCTGTGATCTATGAGTGAAGCAGAATTATAGTAGCTCAAAACAAAAATGAGATGTGAAAACGCAGAGACACCTCCATTCCAGATGTTCATGTGGATTATTTGCATCTGGCCTTTGAGCTCATGTTGGTCTGACCGGCCACAGTCAGACACACTGTACCTTAACTCCAATATAGTGATGCCATTTTGGTTCTCTTTGAGACCAAAGGACAACAACCAACCAAATAATTTTTCAAAGGCATAGATGGGTAGCTTGGCCAGATCATGGGCAAGTGATTTAATTTCTGTCTGCTTCAGGCATGGGGGACAGCCTTTGGAAATGCCCTAATTTGGGAGATAGAGTGCCTTGTTTGAAGAAAAGAAAGTGTCACTGGATTGCAGTGTCACTGGCCACTGTCACTGGACTGCAGAGTACATGAAGGGACATAAGGTGTAAGCAAACGGTAAAGGTAGGAAGGAATCAGTTCATGAACCAAACAAAGTCTTTTATATTTGATCTTTGAGGTGATAAGGAGCCAATGGAATTTACTGAAGAGGAGAGTGGCATAGTCAGAACTGCAAAACAGGAAAATCCATTTCACAATAAAATAGGTTAGAGAACAAAATTGAGGCAGGAAGACCAACGAAAAGGCTATAATGATGGTCCAGGTATGTGATGAGCGACTGAACCTGGGTTGTGAAGATCCAGCAAAATAAACTGAAAAGAAGCAGGAGAACTGAGAATGCTATTGATGATGATGATGATGATGATGACAGTAACTGGGATCATTTATATAACACTTTAAAAGTGCATAATGCTTTGCAACTATTATCCTATTTTTTCCTCACAATAAACCTGGGAGGCTGGTGTTATTATTATTCATATTTTACAGCTAAGGAAACTACTTTAGAAAGAGGTTAAGTGACTTTTCCAGGGTCACACAATTAGTAGGTGAGACTGGCTTTGAACTCAGATCTTCCTGGCTCCAGATCTAAAACTCTATCTACTTCATTACATAGCTGCCTACAGGCAGGAGGAGAACCATGAAAGAGCAGTGTCACAAAAACTTACAGAGGTGAATATCAAGAAAAAGGATGTCTAAGGCTACAGAAAGGTCAAGGAGAATGAGGACTGAAAAAAAGGTTATTAGATTTGGCAATTAAGAAATCATTTGTTACTTTGGAGAGGGCAGTTTCAGCTGAATAAGTATTTATACAGCACTTACTACATACCAGGCACATTTCTAGGCAATTTACAAATATTATCTCATTTGAAGTCAGAAGCTGGACCACAGAGAATTAAGAAGAGATTGAGAAGAAAACAAGTGAAAGTACTAATTGCAAACTACCTTCTCAAGGAGTTTAGCTCAGAAAGTGAGGATAGATACAGTATGAGAACAGGGATAGAGGGATCAATAATAACATCTATGACGTGCTTTAAGTTTTTTGCAAAGTCTTTGACATACAACATTTCATTTGATAACAAATTTAGATTTATTATTTCATAGGATAATAGATTCAGCAATAGAAAGGAGATCTAAGACTCAGAGATATTAAATGACTTGCTTTAGGTTATATAGGTAGGAAGTAGCAGATGTGGGATTTAGATCCAGGTTCTTTGACTCCAAGTTCAGCATTCTTTCCACTTTACCATGAATTTTTCAATATAACAAAGTTCTTTCCTATGAACACAAGAGTGAAGGCTCAGAAAGCTTCCTATAAATTAGCTGAAAAATAAGCATATAGCATTTGTAAATGTATAAAAATTTTCAGAAATCAAAGCAAAGATTATTTTTATAGCTGTAAACTTTGAGTGTAGAATGTTATGTGCCATCTACAACTCCACAGACCAAATGAGTTACAAAAGCTTTGGACCATTTATCTGGGTTTTGAAATAATACCATTCCTTACTACTTTTGAAAATGTTATTTCAGAATCTAAATTTCGCAGCTCTTAAGGTACAGCCAAGTGAGGTTTCTGAAGCTGGCACTTTTTCTGATCCAGACTACCTAAGAGGAGTGAAAGATCTCTGAACTAAGCCCCAGGTTCTGTTCATTGCTAATGAAATATAGAAGGGATTAGTCAGAACTGGAAGATAGTTGGAACTAGAAGATATCTGGCTGTTGACCATGAAAATATCTGACCTGATATAATCTTTCTTGGAAAGTGAAACGTGTGTCAACTTGCCGTAGAAGTCTACTCTCTTGTCCTGTGATCATAGCAATCCTTAAGGTTTTGGAAGAAGGTCTCACTAAAAATGCAGATGGGTAACATCTTTACAAGTGAAATGATGAAGCTGCCTTCTGATACTATAACTACCATCTCTAATAGGTACCAATTAAGATTAGTGGGGAAAATGAATCCTGTCTAGTGGTTGTATTATTCAAATTTGCATTACATATTTCCATTGGGCTAGAAACCATGACTATATTTTACATAATTATGACTCCAAATAGTGCAAATTCAAGTGCACAAAGATTAATTATTCACACTAATTGGGACCTATCTATAGATGATATTGTCACTAGATACATTAAATAATATGATGAATATTTCATTCTATGAAACTGTGTACATTAAAAAAACTCGACAAATTTTTTGAAAAACTTTTTTTAGACTTCTGGCCAAAACTATATGTGGTGATATCATTAGGTTTGCACCCCAAAGGAAATTAGATTTTACCCCTAAATTAACCAACCAGCAAAATTAAGTATATTTCCAGTAAAGCTGCTATGAGGAATGTAATAAAGAGTCAATTAAAAAAGAGTAAAAGGGTAGCCTTCTGGAAATAGGAGACCCATAAGGTCATAGTTCTGAGACTACCCTCACAACTTTGATTTACATCCACTTGTTGGGTCCCCCAGGTTCTAGGCACTCTGTGGTTGTACAGCTCATGAGCCCCTACAAGTATGTTCACCTTTAACAGAGCACCAGCAGACAAAATCAGTTCAAAGCAGTCATTTATAAAGATTGCATATTAAGAACTGCAGCTACAAACATCCAACCCATAAATACACACAGTATTAATTGGGGGATGGACATGTATATAATGTTCACTGGTACTGAGGCACATATGTAGTGAACATTACAAGCAACTCATGCCTCCAACAATGCCGGGACCTGATGTCCTTCTCTTCCCACTGGTGACCTCCTAATGTTTTCCTCCTGGTTAGAGTGTCTGTGCTGGGAAAGCTACTTCAATGGGCTTCTTGGGTCTACTCCACTTTGCAGCTCAACTCCTGATGGTCAGGACTAATTTCTCTTGAATCCATAGCTGTCTTTCTTCTCTGCTACCATCAGTAAAACTCTTTGGAGCTATCTTTGCTTACTGTATCCATTCTATGTTGGGTGCGGCACCTTTAACTGCGAGAAAAGCTCCCACTGCAAGATGTTATATGATTCAGGTCAATGGACTGCAAGGAAAAGAAAAAAATCCCTTCCCGTCTTTAACAGGTGAAGAGGGATTCCCTCTTAGAATTGGGTTTTCCCTGCATAAATGGTCCTCTCCTCTATATTACCAGGGGTCACATTCCTTGTAACTGCTTTCTATGTCCCAGAGCTGGCAGCAAGCTTGCTTTTTATAAGCCATCAGAAGAATGGTCAATTTTTAGCCAAACAACGTCAAGCTCGCTTTCTAATTCCATCAGGGAGGAACTTCTTCATATATAATAATACAGGTGACAAAATGAAATGCCTTCTTTATACTTTATTTAATAGATGAACACCTTGCTATATATGTTATTTGTCCCTTCTGTGATTTCATCAACAGAGTGGAGTGGGGCTAGTGGGCAATGCTGAAATCTCACTCATCTAAATGGTTCAAAGAGGGAAAAATTGGCAGGGACTTCTGGGAGCCAAGATGGCAGAGAAAGCAAAATAGTACCCCAGGAAAAATCCTGGAACAGTAGACAGATGGGATGGAACAGTCTTGTAGCCCAGGAAATTTGGAAGATCGACAAGAAAGGTCCATTTCATTCATCTGAAAAGGGAGTACATTCCAAGACAGCAAGCATCTCAGCAAGCCAGTGGCAAGCCCCACCTTGGCAAACCAGCAGGAGATCCTGAGCCCCAAGGTGGTAGAGCAGGTAAATGCTTCACTGCAGCCCCAGGAAGGCAGGCATCCTCCAGCAGTCAGACTTCCCCATGCTTCAGCACAGCCCTGGGTGGGCAGGCATGCTCCAGTAGCCAGCAGCCCTAGGTGGGCAGGCATGCTCCAGTAGCCAGACTCCCATGTGCTTCAGCATAGCCCAGGGGAAATACAGAAAAACCCTACCTGGCCTCAGCACACACCAGACACCACCACTATGACCCCAGCTTAGCACTAAGTGAGCTGCCAGAACCCTACAGCCTCCAGCTGCCAGTACCTGAGGCCCAGGAACACAAAGCCAGTGACCAGGCCCCTGGCCCTCAGCACAAGAAGCTTGGGACGGTGCCCCACGTGCTCCAGCAGGAGACCTCAATTTTAAAAGCCAGGAAATAGGCAAACATCATGAGCAAAAAGCAGAAACAGACAATGACCATAGATTCTATGGGGACAGGGAAGATCAAAACACAAATTCAGAAGAGGACAACATTGTCAATATACCCACATCTAAAACCTCAAAGGGGAATATGAACTGGTCTCAAGCCCAAAAAGCCTTTTTAGAAGAGCTCAAGAAGGATTTTAAAAGTCAAAAGAGGTAGAAGAAAAACTGGGAAATGAGAGGTATGCAAGAGAGTCAACTTCTTGGAATACGAAGGACAAAAATTGACTGTAGAAAATAATTCCTTAAAAAGTATAATTGGCCAAATGGAAAAAAGTACAGTAAAGAAAACAACTCCTTAAAAAGTAGAAATGACCAAATGGAAAAGGAGGTACAAAAGCTAACTGAAGAAAACAATTTGTTAAAAATTGGAACTGAGTAAGTGGGAACTAATGACTCTGTGAGACATCAAGAATTAGTCAAACAAAATCAAAAGAATGAAAAAACAGAAGAAAATGTGAAATACATCATTGGAAAAACAACTGACCTGGAAAACAGATCCAGGCAAGATTATTTAAGAATTACTGGTCTACCTGAAAGCCATGATCAAAAAAGATCCTGGACAATATCTTTCAAGAAATTATCAAGGAAAACTTCCCTGATATCCTTCTAGAACCAGAAGTAAAACAGTCATTGAAAGAATCTACCAATCACCTCCTGAAAGAGATCCCAAAATAAAAAACCCCAAGGACTATTGTAGTCAAATTACAAAATTATCAGGTCAAGGAAAAAATACTGCAAGCCGCCATAAAGAAACAACTTAAATATCATGGAACCACAGTCAGGATTTCACAGGACCTAGCAGCTTCTACATTAAAGGATCAGAGGGCTTAGAATATGATATTCCAGAAGGCAAAGGAGTTTGGATCACAAACAAGAATCAACTACCCAACAAAATTAAGCATAATCTTTCAGGGGAGGAGATGGACATTCAATAAAATAGGGGACTTCCAAACTTTCCTGATGAAAAAAACCAGAGCTGAACAGAAAATTCAATCTTCAAACACAAGACTCAAGAAATGCATAAAAAGGTAAAAAGGAAAGAAAAAAAACCATGTTATTCAATAAGGTTAAACTGTTTACATCCCTACATGGGAAGATGATACTTGTAACTCTTGAGAACTATATCTCTATTATATTTAGAAGGGGTATATGTAGAGAGTTTGTGGGTATAAGCTGACTTTGATGTGATGATAAAAAATTAAGGGGTGAAAAAAGGATTGTGCTGGGAGAAGAGGAAAGGAAGAGGCAGAAAAAGGTAAATTACATCACATGAAGTGGTGTAAAGACCTATTACAGCAGAGGGAAAGAAGAGAGGTGAGCATTGTTTGAACCTTACTTTCATTGGATTTGGCTCAAAGAGGGAATAAAATACATACTCAATTGGGTACAGAAAATCTATCTTACCCTATAGGAAATAGGAGGGAAAGGGAGAAAGAAAAGGGACGGGGTGGACAGAAGTTGAGGGCGGAAGGGAAAGAAGTAGTAGTAGGAGAAAGGGGAAAGAGAGGGAGCTGATAGAAGGAAGGGCAGACTGTGGGAGGTGGTAGTCAGAAGTAAAACACTGGTGAGGAGGAAAAGGGAAAAAGGAGAAATAAAAAGCATAAACAAGAGGGGAAAATAGGATGGAAAGAAAGACAGTAATCATAACTGTAAATGTGAATGGGATGAACTCTCCCATAAAACAGAAGCAGATAGCAGAGTAGATTATCAACCATAATCCTACAATATGTTGTTTATAAGAATCACATTTGAAGCAGAGAGATACACACAGAATAAAGGTAAAAGACAGGACCGGAACATATTATGCTTCAGCTGAAGTAAAAAAAAAAAGCAGACAAAGCAAAAACAAAAGAGATAAGGAAGGAAACTACATCCTGCTAAAATGAACCATAGACAATGAAATGAAGTATTATCAATACTAAACATATATGCACCAACTGGTATAGCATCCAAATTCTTAGAGGAGAAGTTAAAGGAAGAAACAGAGAGCAAAGCTATACTAGTGAGGAACTTCAACATCCCCCTCTCAGAACTAGATAAATCTAACCACAAAATAAATAAGAAAGAAGTTAAGAAGGTGAACAGAATTTTAGAAAAGTTAGATATAGTAGATCTCTGGAGAAAGCTGAATGGGGAGAAAGGAATATACCTTTTTCTTGGCAGTACAAGGTGCCTACACAAAAACTGACCATGTTACTAGGGCAAAAAAACCCTCACAATCCATCAAAGGCAAAAATATTAAATGCATCCTTTCAGATCATGATGAAATAAAAATTACATGTAATAATGGGCCATGGAAAGATAGACTAAAAATTAATTGGAAATTAAATAATCTAATCCTAAAGAATGAGTGGGTCAAACAACAAATCAGAGAAACAATTAATAACTTCATCCAAGAGAATGACAATTATGAAACAAAATACCAAAACCTATGAGACAAAGCCAAAGCAGTTCTTAGGGGAAATTTTATATCTCTAAATGCTTGCATAAATAAAATAGAGAAAGAGGAGTTCAATGAATTGGGCATGCAATTAAAAAAAGCTAGAAAAAGAAATTAAAAATCCTCAATTAAATTCCAAAGTAGGAATTCTAAAAATCAAAAGAAAGATTAATAAAACTGAAATCAAGAATACTACTGAACTAATCAATAAAACTAAGAGCTGGTTTTATGAAAAAACCAATAAAATAAATAAACCTTTGACTAATTTAATTCAAAAAAAGAAAGAAAACCAAATTACCAGTATAAAAAATGAAAAGGGTGAATTCACCACCAATGAAGAAAAATTTAAAACAATAATTAGGAGCTATTTTTCCCAACTTTATGCCAATAAATCTAACAATCTAAGTGAAATGGATGAATATTAACAAAAATACAATTGCCCAGATTAACAGAAGAGGAAATAAAATACTTAAAATAACCCCATTTCAGAAAAAGAAACTGAAGGCTTCATCAATGAACTCCCTAAGAAAAAATCTCCAGGGCCAGATGGATATACAAGTGAATTTTACCAATCATTTAAAGGACAATTAATTCCAATACTATAAAAACTATTTGGGAAAATGGGCAAAGAAGGAGTCCTACCAGATTCTTTTTGTGATACAAATGTGGTGCTGATACCTAAATCATAAAGAGTCAAAACAGGGAAAGATAATTATAGACCAATTTCCCTAATGAATACAGAGGCAAAAATTTTAAGTAAAATATGATGATAATGTACTATGACCAGTTGAGATTTATACCAGCAATACAGGGCTGGTTCAATATTAGGAAAACTATCAGCATAATTGACCATATTAATAACAAGATTAACAGAAATCATATGATTATCTCAATAGATGTGGAAAAAAGCTTTTGACAAAATGCAACATACATTCCTTCTAAAGACACTAGAGAGTTTTGGAATTTTCCTTAAAATATAAGTAACCTCTATCTAAAACAATAAGCAAGCATTATATGTAATGGGGATAAGCTAGAAGCATTTCCAATAAGATAGGGGTGAAATACCACTATTATTCAATATTGTACTAAAATGTTAGCTTTAGCAATAAGAGAAGAAAAATAAATTGAAGAAATCAGAACAGGTAATGAAGAAACAAAGCTATCACTCTTTGCAGACGATATGGTATATTTAGAGAATCCTAGAGAATAAACTAAAATACTACTCAAAATAATTAACAACTTTAGCAAAGTTGCAGAATATAAAATTAACCCGTATAAATCATCGGCATTTCTATATACTACCAACAAAGCCCAGCAGCAAGAGACAGAAAGAGAAATTCCATTTAAAGTAACTGTAGACAATATAAAATATTTGGAGTCTACTTGCCAAGACAAACCTAGAAACTAATATGAACATGATTACAAAACACTTTTTGCACAAATAAAGTCAGATCTAAATAATTGGAAAAATATAAGTTGCTCATGAGTAGGCCAAGCTAATATAATAAAAATGACAATTCTACCTAAATTAATTTAACTATTCAGTGCCATACCAAACTACCAAAAAATGTTTTATAGAACTAGAAAAAATAATAAGAACATTCTTCTGGAGGAACAAAAGGTTCAGAATGTCAAAGGAATTAATGAAAAGAAATACAAGGGAAGGTGGCCTAGCTGTACCAGATCTAAAACTTTATTATAAAGCATCAGTCATCAAAACTACTTGGCACTGGCTAAGAAACTGAGTGGTGGATCAGCGGAATAGGTTAGGCATGCAAGACACAACAGTCAATGACTACAGTACTCTACTGTTTGATAAATCCAAAGACTCTAGCTTCTGGGATAAGAACTCACTTTTTGACCAAAATGAAGAAATGATGAACAGGCGGATTTCCTTGGACTTGGTCCAACCATTCTGGATAAAAATTTGGAACTATGCCCAGAGGGCTATAAAACTGTGCATGTACCCTTTTGACCTAGCCAATACCACTACTACATCTATACTCCAAAGACAAAGGAAAAGGACCAATATATACAAAAATGTTTATGACAGCTTTTTTTATGGTGGCAAAGAACTGAATATTGAGGGGATGCCCATTAATTGGGAATGGCTGAACAAACTGTGGTATATGATTGTAAGGGAATACCATTGTGCTACAAAAAGTGATGAGCACAATGGTTTAGAAAAAAACCTGGGAAGATATGAACTGATGCAAAATGAAGTGAGCAGAAGCAGATCATTATACATAGTACCAGAAATATTATAATGCTGATCAACTTTGAAAGACTTGGCTACTCTGATTAATACAATGATCCAAGACAATTACAAAGGACTCATGATAAAAAAAAAAGTTATACACCTCCAGAGAGAGAAATGATGAAGTCTGAGTGCAAAATGAAGTATAATTTTCTCATTTTTAAAAATTTTTTCTTGCTTTTTTGTGATATGGCTAACATGGAAACATGTTTTGCATGATTTCACATGCATAATTGCTATCATTTTTCTCAGCAGGGGAGAGGGAGAGAGAAAATGTGGAATTCAGAAGTACCCCCTACCACTGACTCAATAAATTACAATAGCTCCCTATTGCCTCCAAAATCAAATACAAGATCTGTTTGGCATTCAAAGTTCTTCATAATCTAGCCTATCCCTTCCTTTCAAGTATTCTTACACTTTACTCCCCACTACATACTCTTCTATCTAATGACACTGGCCTCCTTGCTGTTCCACAAACAAGACACTACCTATCTCAGCTCCGGGCATTTTTGCTGACTATCCTCAACGCCTGGAATGCTCTCTCTTCTCATCTCAGCCTACTGCCTTCCCTGTCTTTCTTTAAGTGCCAACTAAAATTCTATATTCTATAGGAAGCCTTTCCAAACTCCTCTTAATTCCAGCCTTCCCTTTGTTGATTATTTTCTATGTATCCTGTAGCTTGTTTATACATATTTGCTTGCTTGTTGTTTCCCCCGTTAGATTATGAGCTCCCTGAGGGGAAACATTTTTTATGTCTTTTTGTATTCCCAGCACTCAGCAGTACACAGCACACAGTAGGAGTTTAATAAATGTTTATTGACTGACTGAATTCATTCTAATCATATCAGATTCCATACTCATACTGGCCACAATAATACAACAAATATTAATATATAAGCAATCATATATACCAGGTATTCCTGAATCCATACCCTAGTCCCTAGGGAAATTAATGTACTCACCTTTGGAGATCCTGCCCAACTAAAGTAGACTGAGTACGTGCAAACTAGCCCACTATATCTACTTGCTGGCCCTTCAGCTTTATCTAGCCATCTAGCCAGGCCATTTTACCATATTCCTGTCTGCCTGCCACAACAAACTTACTCTTCCTCATCTGGACCAGCTTCTTCCTCATTGCACTAGAGACCTGGATTTCCATGCCCTAGTTTTCCTGAAAGTATGTTCAGTGGCCCTTCTAATTCCATTAAAAAGAACTTATTTGCAAAAACAGAAAGAAAGAAAGAAAGAAAGAAAGAAAGAAAGAAAGAAAGAAAGAAAGAAAGAAAGAAAGAAAGAAAGAAAGAGAAACAAAGAAACAAAGAAGGAAAGAAAGAAAGAGGGGGGAGAGAGGGAGGGAAGGAGGGAAGGAAGGAAGGAAGGAAGAAACACAAAGACAGAAAGAAAAGGAAAGAAACAAAGGGGAAAGTCTTCTTTTACTTCACTCAAGGCATTAATAACATGTCTCTATTACCTGCCTTTTCTGTGATTTCATAAACCGTGTTGGTGTAGTGGTAAGAATAACTATTGGAGGTGTTTTGACCAACTATTCCTACACACACAGTCTTGTGACTTACTATAGTACTATTCAGCAATATGTGAGTATGACCTAAGGAGACAGAAAATGGGAGTAATTAAGGCTTAGAGTTTTAGAAAGCATGAGCAATATGTCAAAGGCAGTGAGGGATCTGAAAGAAAAGTGTTGAGCTGAACTGTTAACTCTAGGACCAAGTAAACAAATCATCAAGCATTTATAAAGTACTTATGTGCACAGGCACTGTGATGTGCTGGGGATATAAGAAAGGCAAAAACAGCCCTTCCTCTATCCTCAAATGGCTTATATGCTAATGGAGAGAAAACATTTAAATAATTAGGTACATACAAGATAACAGAGTAGATGGAAGAAAGTTTGAGAGGTTAAGGCACAAGCAGCTAGAGGGACTGGGAAAAGGCTTGAACTAAGTTAGGAAGGCAGGAAAGTTAAGCTTGAAAAGGGATGTTGGCCTGCTGAGCACTGAGAAGAAAGAACTGGAAATCATGGTGAAAATTAGTAATAACTGACATAAAGAACTTTAATATTTATTAAATGATTTACAATAGTTATCACATTTGAACTTCCAACTGTGTGAGGTAGATACTATAGGTATTATTATTCCTGTTTTGCAGATAAGGCTCTGAGAGGTTAAATGACTTTCCCATGGTATCATAGCTAAGACAGGGCACAGAGGGGCATTTAAACCCAGGTCTTCCTGATTCCAAGACCAGTATTCTATCCACTATGTCAGGCTGTGATGGGCAACTTCAATTGGAGGCAGCTTGGGAATGGTAAAGAAGAGTGCTAAAGTTGAAGTCAAGAAGATCTGAGTTCAAACGCCAACTCCAACACTTAACAGCTATGTTAGCATGAGCAAGCTCTCTGAGCCTCGGTCTGCTAATCTATAAAATCTAGATGTAACCTGTAGTACCTAATTCATAAGGTTACTCTGAGGGTCCAATGAAAAAAAATGCAAACTTTAAAGGTTTATAAAAATGTCAGCAATTATTGACTATGTAAATATTTGTTGGACCTGACACTGCCAAAAGCAGAACAGCTAGGAATTTCTTGACTTACCTTAATAATAATTATATCTTTCCAAAGTTGAAAGAATATGACATAAAAGAAAATAAAGAGAGCTTTTTCCCCCTTATCGTGGATGGTCCAATGAGTGAATACGATACAAGAGATAACGGTAGAATAGTGGAAAAGAGCATAGAATTTGCTGTAAGAGGACCTAGGTTCAAATCTCACTTCTGCTACTAGCTGCTAGCTCTGTGACCTGGGCTGTCATTGCATTTTCCTTGACCTCAGTTTTCTTATCTAGAAAATGAGCAGGTTGTGACTATATCAGGAGTTCCCAAACTTTTTTGCTATCCATGCCACCTGAGCTTCAACAAAACTTCCTATTCAGTATTAGAGAAAATAAATTCTAGTGTTTATCATGTACATGTACATAAAAAACTGAAATTAAATAGTTCAATTTTTTAGGTTGGTAAAAGTAAGAAAAACTGCTATTCTAAACCCGATTCTCACCAACAAGAAGAAACTGCTTAAGAGCAAGTAAACTCGAGAGCAAGTAAACACTATATGACTAAGTTTGTGAAAAAGAAACTCAGGCATAGTCTGCCATGCACAGGGAGAAAATTTGAAAGTATTAAGAAAAAGGCTAGGCCAAATAACTCCATAAGAATTCAATTCAAGAAGAATGGAAACTTCTCTAGAGTTAGAATCTGAACGACATGGAGAAACACTTCTGATATTAATTTATTTTCTTTGTTATCTTTCAGCAAAATATGATTTTCCTGTTTATCTCTTGCTGTAGAAGGCAAGATTTTAGCTGGAGCATGAAGGAAACCAGAAGACAGAGAGAGT
This sequence comes from Trichosurus vulpecula, assembly GCF_011100635.1. Lineage (NCBI taxonomy): Eukaryota > Metazoa > Chordata > Mammalia > Diprotodontia > Phalangeridae > Trichosurus > Trichosurus vulpecula. The sequence continues at coordinate 249,387,094 of NC_050574.1, read as the reverse complement.
GTTCCAGACACTTTCAGAGAACTGCTAGTGCAGATGTCTGGAGCAGGGAGGTGAAATGTCTTATTTGAGGAACAGCAAGGTGGCCAGAGCTACTGCAAACATCCAGGCATAAAGTAATGAGGGGTGACGACGGCATCAGAGGAAAGGAGAGTATATATGTGAGAGATGTTACAAAAGTAAAAACTGGAAGGCCCTGGCAACAGATTGGATATGGCTGAAGTGGGGCAACAGGATTGAGAGTGAGGAGACAAGAGTGAAACTAAGGTTGCAAGTCTGGGAGGATAATGGTACCCTGAAGAGTAATAGCAAATTTTGGAAGGGTGAAAGATTTGGAGGGAAAGATAATGAGTTTCGTTTTAGACATGATGAATTTAAATTTTCATGGGAAATCTCATTCAAAATGTCCAATGGGCAAGTGGAGGTGAGAGACAGAAGGTCAGTAGAAAAGAGTGTAGATTGAGAGATATTGCAGTATGGTCAATGCATTCATTTGTTTTGTTTGACTATGCAGATTTCCTTCAAAGGCTTTTTTCCCCTGGGAGAGGAAAAGGTTAGAATGAGAGAAAGTAGACTTTCATTAATTGAAAAAAAAATTACATTAAGAAGCCATATACAAAACATGGGAACAAGGGAAGGAAATGAGCATTTATTTAGCTCCTACTACATGCCAGTCCATGTGCTAAGCCCTTAACAAATATTGCGTTTGATCCTCACAATAACTGTGAGGTAGGTGCAATTATGATCTCCATTTTACAGTTCAGGAAACTGAGGCAGACAGATGTTTAAGTAATTTGCCCAGGGTCACACAGCTAGTGTCTGAGACCTGATTTGAATGAAGGTCTTCCTGACCCCACACCTGGTGCACTATCCACTGTGACACCTAGCAGAAATACAAAAAACATGGCATATAATAACATCAAGAATGCTAAAGTTCACAATAAACTCAGGTTGGCAATGAATACTAAGGCCAATAAAAAAAGGTTCAGGGGTTTTTAAGCTACATTGGAGAAAATAAATTATAGGTCTCACAATGGGCAATGGAGAAGCAACAGATTTACTCAACTTTTATTCTGCTTCGATTTTTTCCAAGAAAAGCAATTTCTAGACCAGGGCTGCACAACCTATGGCCTGCCAAAGGATTTTGGGTGGCCTGAGGTTTTCGTAGGCTATTCGAAATCCTTTGGCAAGCCTCAGGTTGTGTGAAGGCCTGCTCGAGACTGTGAAGGACAAAGAACTAAAAGAGAGCTGAAACTCAAATTAAGTAAAGATGAGTGCTATCTTTAATTAGTTTGAGTCACCAGGGTCGGAAGCACTAAACAAACTGGCATATGTAATTGCTTGAGCCTGAACGATCTCTGAAATATTATGGAGAATAAAAGAGGTTCCATGGGAATGGGAAAAAGCAATGTCCTGATTTTCAAAACTGGAAAATTGTTGAGGTTAAAAACTATAGACCAGGGGCAGCTAGGTGGCATAGTGAATAGAGCACTCACCCTGGAGTCAGGAGGACTTGAGTTTAAATCCAGCCACAGATACTTAATAGCTATGTGACCCTGGGCAAGTCACTTAATCCCAATTGCCCTGCATTCCCCCCTCCAAAAAAAAAAAACCAAAACTATAGGCTAGTAATCTGTACCAAAACCTCTAGCCAAATTCAAGAATGCATGATTAAAGATACAGCAAATATCCAAAAAGGAAGCAGGGATCACAAAGCAATATATTTTAAGATTGCCTAGCTGTTAATTTAGAAATTATTCTTGATTACAGTATTCATCCTGTATACACTTGGCACATAACTGATACAAAATGGATGCAAAGAAAATATTATCTTTCTTTCCCCTGATCTAATGTCAGTGAATTCGAATTTGAGGAATCTCTAAATGATATGCCAAAATTAAAAGGGGTAACCATGATAAGATTTAACTTCACCTGGCATCAGTTACAGGACAGAGAGGCTACGTACAAAAAAGGGCTTCCTCCTACTAAGGAGAATGGTCTAGACCAGGACTTCTCAAACTTTTCCCACTCACAACCCCTTTAGCACTTCCTCTGTACCAAATCAATGGAAATGTTTTTATCTCAGGGAATTGTTCAGGTTCTGACAAATGCCACTCAACCTCCCCCCCCCAAAAAATGTGGAGTCACAAAATAAGCATAAAAATAAGCATATATCTTGGTCAAAGGCACTGGCTTCTTTGGGGATGCTTGGAACTTTACACTCCATCTCTTGTTACTAGTCAAGGGCAGAGATATGAATTTAAGCCATGGGCATGAATCTAACATTTTCTGCCCATTTTGATCAGATAATCTATTGAAACCCCTTCTTGAAACTTGAAGGAGGCCTAAGGTCTAAGAGGTTAAAACAAGACTGTGAAGACTCAGTTGGGGCTACAGTAAAAAGGCAAATAGGACTGCAGTGAACTGATAATAAAGTATGTTACCCACCTCTTGACAGAAAGGTAATGGACTCAAAATGCATAAATAAGACAGACATTTTCAGATATAGTCAATGTGGGAATTTGCTTTGCTTTATTAAGCATATTTGTTACAAGGGCTATTTCATTTTTCTCCTGCACAGGGGAAGGGTGAGAGAGGAAAGGACAGGGTACAAAAAAATGAAAAGAAAAGAAGGTCATTGAAGCATACTTTTTAAAAATACAAAGAAGAGAATAGAAAGGCCATACAAATAGGATAGCTTTGAAAACTACAAGTTAAATATATCATATACTTAAAAAGCAAGATGCACATAACAGAGATCTTCAACTCCATGTACAATCTTTTTTTTCTATCCTACCATGTACATGAGATCACAGGTTTGGTTGGTGTTTTTAAGTTCATTAAAAGTGATTATTTTTTTCAAATAAAGGATCTTCTAACCAAGGGAATCATATAAAACAAACATCATGGAGAGGGGTTGCAACAATCATCTAAGGAGATTCAGGAAGAAGGCCTAAGAGAAGCTAAAGAATGACTATTTACCAAGAAAAGTTTCTACTTTGGGGAAGGAAGCTGATTATAGAGTTCAGATACGAAACAATTAAGATCTGAGATTAATTATTAGGCTGTCCAGATCCCATAAATAGGGCTACTCAACCCCTATCTACAGGCTCTTCAGGTTCTGGGATTAATTCAGTCCCTTGGCAATGGAAAAGTAAGGACTCGAGTGCTTAGCTTGGCACCTCAGTGTCAAGTCAGCCTTTCAGCCTCTCCCATTTTGACCTTCTAAAAATAGTATCCCTATCTTGGTTTCCATATGTAGCTTTCTAATTCTTGAAGGAAGAGCTTGCCCCCCCCCACTTCAACCCCGTCTCCCCCAGTCTTCCCCTGAACTGCCTGCTAAAACATCCAAGTCATCTAATGATGGAACTCCCTGACAGTAACTATCCATCTGTCAGGTCTTCCTCACATTACTGCCCTCTGCTCAGACTAGATTCCATATACTACCCCACACTGCTGAGAATATGAGTCGTAGCCCTGCCAGTCACTCACTCAATAAGCTTTTATTAAACACGTAGTGCCAGGCGCTGTGCTAACTGCTAAGGATAGAAAGAAAGAAAAGAAGGTAGTGCCTGCTCTCAAAGACCTCACAGTCTAATGGAGATAACATGCAAACAACTATATGCAAATAACATATATAAAAGATGAACTGGAGATAATCAATGTATAACTAATAGCAAATGAATACAGCATAGAGCCTATGCCTGCTGAATATGGTAATCCTTATTGTTGTGTCCTCCCATTCCCCAAAGAGAAATCCCCTTGATGGCAAGGATTATTTCATTCTATAATCTACAATCCTAGAACCTAGCATAATGCCTCATAATCAGTAGGTACCTAATAAATGCTTGTTGATTTTTTAATTGGTACATATTTGATGTATACTGCTAGGCATCATTTTCTAGAGATGGCCAATCAAGAGTAAGCTTAGCTGGTACAATTCACTATGTAGACATCACTAGAGCTCTCCTCATCGTTTACTTTTCTATAATTCTGATGCCTTCTAGCACATGCAGCAATCTCAATATAATTATATTACATATTACATATTACCATGATGATACAAGGGAAAGGAACAAACACTGCATGTGCCACAGATGTATCATGTCTCCCTCCCTCAAATGGTTTTTCTACAATACTAACTTTACTCTCACCAAATTCTTTCTCACACATATAGTCTGATTTAATCCAGTGACCTTTCCATCATCTAGCTTCCTTAAATGACCTAGCATAAATGTTCATACAATTAGCAATCACTCAGATAAGTTATTTCCTTCAGGGTGGCTGGAATAGTGAGGAACAACCCAGAAGAATGTCCCACAAGCACCTGTGTTCTCTTTCATTCCTCACCCCAGATTACCCTATTGATATCTGCCCTGTGATTAGACTCTCTGAGTTGCCATTTGATTGACATTATTTTGCACCTGGATCCTGAGTTATCTTAAACATTTCTCTAACGTTGTTTGCAGTTTGATTAAACTTTCTACATAAGAGAATAAACTTCTATCTTGTCCCCTGAGGAAAACAGTTGATTATTGGCTGTTTTGATCTGTCTTGATTCCATGTGCTGAAAATCCTTTTGTCTCAGCTCCTCTGATTATTTTGTCAGGGTCATGCCCTCTCCCTCAGAAGAAACACAGTCCCTTAGGCCCTGGCCAGAAGGCTCTGACTCTTAGGCTAGCCAGGTAGCAACGAATACAAAAAGATTTTAAGGAGGTACAGGGGAATCAAAATTGGTGTTAAGAAGTCAACATATAAACAAGTATGACACAAAGGGAAAAGAAGAGAAGAAACTCTGCACTAATAAAACTATATAATTGTACAAAGATTAACAACCAATGACAATTATAAGAAATTCTGATATTTGTTTCCTATATGTCCTTGAACAAGTCATTGTACTACTCTTGAGTTTCACTTTCATCATTTAGAAAATGAAAGGGTCAAACTAGATTATGTCTAAAACCTTTTCTAGTTCCAAAACTCTATTATCCTGTGAATAGTAACAGAGTATTACCTTGCTGTCCTCCAGATGTATGGTTTAGTACTCTTGCTGAGGGGTAACGAAGTGACCATATGTTGACATGACTTAGCTAATCAGGAAGCATGCTGGTTTCCTGGCTTGTGTATCTGAAGCCTGCCAAAACTTATCAAACCTAGCAACTGTTACCCACTTTTGATTTGTGGGAATGAATGACACAGGCCAGAAGAAACCTAGAATGTATCTTTAATGACCTTGAATTTTTGGACAGAAAAATGAAGCACTTGGGGGCACAAGTTGTATGTTCATCTCTTATTCCAGTAGAAGGTTGTGTCTTTGAAGAGGGGAAAAAAGATGTAAAGAGTAAACAGTTGTTTATATAATGTGGAAGAACAAGATTTGTTTTGGATCATGCCTTATAACAACAGAACAATAGAAGGATAGATTTATGAGAACTGGTAAGAATGTGTTTGGTGAGATACTTGCTGACTTGATCAAGAGCACTTTAAACTGATGTTTAAAGATGAGGAGAAAAATGCCTAAATGTAATTGTACAATTGGGTACTTTGTAGGACACCAGAAAATTATAGAAAATACATAGTGGATGAGATGCAGAAATTCTCAGGAATTCAATTCATTTACACAAATATTTGTTAAGAACCTATTATGTGTCAGACACTGTGACAGATGACGAGGATCAAAGATAAAAACAAAACACCTCTTGCCCTCATGGAGTTTGTATATACTACTGGGAATAATAAACAACATGTAAATAAAAAGTAATTGGATGGGGGTAAGAGAACACTAATGCTACTTAGGGGGCAGCTAGGTGACACAGTGGGTAGAGTATTGGGCCTGGAGTCAGAAAGACCTGACTTCAAAACCAGCCGCAGACACTTACTAACCATGTGACTCTGGGCAAGTCACTTAACTCTGTTTGCCTTCACTTCATCTGTAAAATGAGCTGGAGAAGGAAATGGCAAACCACTCCACTATTATCATTGCCAAGAAAACCCCAAATGGAGTCATAAAGAGTTGGACATGACTGAAATGACTAAACAACAACAACAACATTACCTACAGCTATGTCCAAAGTTCAGTTCCTAGCATTTCCTAGAAATCTTACAGTTATAGTAGTAAATAAATATACCTTAAGAGTGATCTCATTTTTTGATGTGTAAAAAGCCTTTTGCTCACAAATACTTAAACCACAAAAATTAAACAAAGAAGCAAATGCATAAAGTGAAGTTTTAACACAATTATTATACCTTACAAAGATTATCATAAACCAAGTCATTAATTTAATACTAACCTCTTTATCTGTCATGGCTGAGATACTTCTCAAGGATACTTTTCGAGGTGTTCTGGTGCTGTCCAAAATGGAAAATAAAATATTAATATTAAATTTTAAAATACAAGCAAATATCACACATTGACTAACAAGGAAATATGAACTGATTCATTCATAAATGTATATTCTGTACACAGAAATATATTTGGGATATTTCCAATCAATCAATAAATGTTTATTAAGCACCTACTATTTTCCACAGGCACTGTGCTAAGCACTGAGGAATACAAAAAGAGGCAAAAGATAATTCCTGCCCTCAAAGAGCTTACAATCTAAAGGAATCTTATTCTGTGCATCGGGAGGCTGTGATGCCAATCAGCGATTAAAGATCTTTCCCCACCCATTGATTTGAGGCAGGCCTACACCCTTTACTTACTAAGTGCTAAGCCCCAGGACTACACCCTTTTGCTGACTGGGCACGAGGCCCTTGGCCCTAAGAAGAGTGTATATACCCAGAAGGTAGCCATTAACGTCAGAATTCAGCCCAAGGAGAAGAAGTAAGAACTCCAAAACAACAGATCTGAGAATCTGCAGACTAGCAAGCTACAGAGAGAGCACAGAGAGGAGAGTGCAGACCAGACTGCTGCGGAGACCAGAGAAGTGAGCAGAGAGAGAACGCAGGCAAGCAGACAGGTGGGATTTGTGAGTATTTACTGGAAGGCTCTAGCAGGGGGGAAGGTTACAGGATGACTTGGTTCTTTGCTGTAATACTGTGTTATAATTTCCTTGTTGTTATATTGAAGTGACTTACTGGCTTTGGGACGCAATTGTTGCTAGGTTGGGTTGGAGTTATCAGTTTTGGGATTTAATCCTCTGGTGTCTAAATAAATGTTATACTTCACCTGCCTTCTACCCAGAGAATCTCTTATATTTTGCTATTCCGAACTATACAGGCATGTTCATGGTCATCTTTGAGGTCATGAATCTTGCCTTACTGATACAGAGGCATATGTAAAAGGAGGAATGTATTAGATAGAAGACAGAGATAGAATGTATAGGTGTGTATAAGAAAAAGAGTTATCAGTAAAGGCATGTATGTGTGTGCACGTGCGTGCGTGTGTGTGTGTGTGTGTGTTTAAATGTGCACAGGCAGGAACAGTATTGCCTGTTAGCTCCTTCTCTGCTCCTCCTACTATTACTCGAACTCAAACTCTAATCAGTTTGTCTCTAAATTCAACCTAGAATTGGATACCTTTTGTCTATCCTTCTGCCTGGGTAGCTCAGCCTCGAGCTATGTTCTATGGGGCTATGTTCTAAATTCTCAAGTTTAAGTCAATCAAGTCAATCACTGGCATTTTTTATTTGAAAAATCATCCATTCCCTATGTAGTAACAATTTTTTAAACATACATCTCAGTTTAGCCTTACATACATGTAGTGGGATTAGACATAACCAAAATATTATGTGTGTTCAAATGACTAGAGATCAGGAAGCAGTACCAGAGATTAATACCATCATAATAGAAGATATGGCTGTGATGAATCAGGGTACCGACATATTCTGGTCATGTGAAATTTTGCTTTTTGCATGAAGACTCAGTGTAATTCATAGGAAATCAAAGATTTGGGCTGGGTTTTTTTTTGGTCTATCTGGACCTTTCATTTCACCAGCATAGGAAAGTTCCCACCAATGCATATCAGCAATTCTTCTGGAACTTGTAGTTCTAGAGAACTGCTTGGAGAACTAAGTTAAGTGATTTGTCCATAGCCATACCTCTAATATGAGTTGGAAGCAGAACTTGCATGCAGGTCTTCCTAAGGCTGATTCTTTAACCACTATACCCTGCTGCCTCCTGAAGAATATAGTTACATACATCTTTTAACTAAACTTGTGTTCCACATAACTAGTTAATTTCTTTTGGAAGCTTTGTCAAAAATGTTGAATGAATATGACTATTTAGAGCTCATACTTCTATAAGTTTAACTATTTCTCTTAGGTAACTTAATTCCTATGAGGAGTCCTAGTTTGAATTATCATAGAATTTTAGATCTGGAAGCTAATTGTCTAGACCAACTCCATCATTTACAAATGAGGACACTGAAGTCCAGCAGTTAAATCATTTTCCTGAGGTCACACAGCTAGTTAATGAATTCAGTGACAGTGTCCCTTACTAAGCTTGGCTTTCATGCCCATAATGATAACTGAAATCCTATCCCCATATTTTCTCATTCTATTTAATTCTACTTTCTTGGGCACTCTATTCCACATCAGCAAATCAGCAAAAACTCTGTGCTACAAGCCAGACTTGAAAGTTTACCATTTCCAAAACATGCCCCATACATTCCCCTCCCTTTTAGGGTTTGATGTTGTTCATTCTACCTGAGTGCACTTCTCTCTCACCTCCCTCTACAGAAATCCTGCCTATTCTTTAAAGCACAATTCAAACACTACCTCTTACGTGATCTCCTGAGACATAATCTCTCTATCCTCTAAAGTCCCACTACACTTTCTCTGCATCTCTAATAGTGTCTATTATATTTAATTTTGTATTATCTTGTATTTATATTGAATGAATTCTTGTATACTTATATGTACATGTTTTCTCCTCAGATAACACGTAAGCTCTGTCAGAGTAGTTTTATTTTTTCGGTTTTGCATTCCCAGGGGCTAGTTTAGAGACTGACAGGTGCTTAATAACCGCTTTTGTTGACTGACAGCATAGTTATTTGTTTATATGTCTTAGCTCCCCTACTAAATCAAAAGTTGCTTGAAAACAAAGACCATAAAAAGGCTCTAAATCACTACTGATTAGAGAAATGCAAATTAAAACAACTCTGAGGTACCACATCACACCAATCAAATATGCTAATAGGACAGAAAAGGAAAATAATCAACGTTGCAGGGGATGTAGAAAAATTGGGACAATAATACGTTGTTGGTGAAGTTGTGAACTGATTTAACCATTCTGGAGATTAATTTGGAACTATACCCAAAGGACTATAAAACCGTGTGTATCCTTTGATCCCCAATAACACTCCTAGGTCTATATCCCAAAGAGATTTAACAAGGGGGAGGGAGGACCAATATGTACAAAAATATTTACAGCAGCTTTTTTTGTGGTGCAAAGAATTGGAAATGGAGGGTATGCCCACCTGTTGGGGAATCCAGTGAACAAGTTATGGTATATGATTGTAATGGAATATTACTGTGCTATAAGAAATAATGAGAAAGTAGATTTGAGAAAAACCTGGAAAGACTTATGAACTGATGCAAAGTGAAATGAATAGAACCAGGAGAATATCATACACAGAAACAGAAATATTGTACAATGATCAATTGTGAATGACTTAGCTATTCTCAGCAATACAATGATTCAAGACAATTCCGAAGCGCTCATGATGAAAAATACTATCCACCTCCAGAGAAAGAACTGATGGAGTCTGAATGCAGATTGAAGCATAGTATTTTTCACTTTCTGTATTTTTGTGTGTTTTTTTACCTCTTTTTACCTCTTTGGTCTGTGTCTTCTTTCACAACGTAACTAATGTGGTAATATGTTTTACATGATTGAACATGTTTAACCCATATCAAATTCCTTACTATTTCAGGGAGGGACAAGGTAAGGAAGGGAGAGAGAAAACCTGAAGAATTCCCCTTCCCAATAAAGTATATTTTCCAAAAACAGTCAAGCTAAACTAACAAATAGAATGGTTTCAACTGAAAGTACATCCCATTTCCCATTTTCACAGTTATCAGTTGTTAAGAGAAAAGGGGTTGTTCTCAAATTAAAAAAAGATAGTACCAATATTATCTGTTGTGTGACTTAAGTTTTTTAGTACTTTATTGTTGTTTTTAGTGCTGCTAACTGATGGAGCAAGACTCTGGATATGTTTTACCTGAAGAATTCCATTCTCCACAATTACATGAAAACCCATGCCCTTTGATTCTACTTTTTAAAAATATCTTTTTTACATTTGCTTTGCTCAAGTCAGATAAGAGAATTATTTAGGAAGTATGCCCTATTATTCTTTACCCTCATCATATTCTTATGATCACTTGTGGACCACTGGAGTCTAAGAAATATTAATTCACTTTTATCCCCATCCTCTTTTTTTCTTCTAGGATATTTGTGTACTCTCCATAAATCTTCTTTTTCTCCCTTATTGTTTCTCAGACAACATGAGACTTCCAAAAGAAAGTATTCTTGTCCCATAGTATTTGAAGACTAACTGATCACTTAGTTTTTTCAAGCTACGAGGAAGTTTTTCCCTTTATTGTTTTTTTTTTCCTGAGCACAGCCATCCCATCATTCCCCTTGCAACAGTGGCTACACTCATGGATGTCATCATGTCCCCTGCCCCAGTGTCCTCCTTTCTTCCCCAACAACCTGCTTTTCAGCTTCTTTTTACGTGTTGTCTTCTCCCATCAGATTGTGAGCTCCTTGAGGGTAGGCACAGTTCTATATGTCTGCAGGATTCAGTCCAGAGTAATTTAGCACAGTATAATAGCACATTATTATACACATAATAGGCACTTATAAAATGTATATTGATTACATGTCTCCTTTTCATCTCTGGTTTTCTTTGAAAGAATGAATAATAATTGGTGACCGGAAAAGGCAAAATTTCCAAGAAGAAGAATGCTAAGATTCAGATGATATGTTATTTTGGGGTCTAAATTAATTTCCTTTGCCTTTAAGTTTTTCATATTGCAGGATTTCTTTAAATTACAGATTGTTAATGAGTAGTTTTGAATAATATAAACTAGTGTTCTCTAATATGCAAACTATCTCGTCCTGAGTGTGTCTATAAGAATCCCTCTTCAGTATAGATCTTCTAGAATGCCTTTATTTACGAATGAGTTAAATTTGGGGTTCCTGCCTGATAGCATCTAATGAATTCAATCAATATGTATTTTACTCTCCTTTCCAATTCTTCCAGGCACCTCGCTATATATATCTATGGCATTCAGGATCTTTGTTTCATTGTATTTTTAGGGAATTACAATAATTCTCAGTTATCACTAGGTTCTGTCTTCAAAGTCAGTTATGATTCCAATTTTGCTGTCTTGAGTTTGTTCTGATAACTTGTTCCATTTCTGTATTTTTTTAGTTTTGTCTTAGCTATTTTCTTTTTCAGGATATGTTATGATTTAAGATTTTCCATCATCACAAAGTGAAGTAAACAGGAGAAAACTGAATACAATAATAGCAATATTGTAGTGAGGATCAACTATGAAAGACTTAGCTCCTCTGGTCAAAACAATGATCCAAGGCATTTACAAAGGACCCATGATGAAAAGTGTTATCCACCTCCAGAGGGAACTGATGAATTGTATGTAGATTGAAGCACATTTTTTCACTTTATTTTTCTTGGGGTTTTTGGGGGGAGGGTTTCTTTTGCAACATGGCTAATAAGGAAATGTGCTTTGCATCACTTTGCATGCATAATTGCTATCATATTGCTTGCCTTCTTAAAAGGGTGGGGGAAGGGTAGGAGAGAGGAAAAGAATGTTAAAAAAAATTTAAATTGCAATTGGGAAATAATGAAATAAAAATATACACACAAAAAACACACATCATCCATCATCTGTTTCAAACTATCAATTCTCTTGTTTGCCTTTTCACATTCTTCTGTAGGAATGCCTTTTCCATAGGTAATAAATTTCCCTTCACCGTAAATCTTTTCCTCTCCAATTCTTTCCAACTACCAACTCTTCTTGAAATTTGACCTTCCCCGATGACACAGCCTCCCTGGTCACCCTTTCCAGTACTGGTTGTACCTTCATTCATTCTCCTTGGCTCATTAGTCAAGGTGGGAGAATTGGAATACTCCTTACTCCCCACTGCCACTTCCAGGTTTTCTCTCCCTTCCTCCATCATTCAAGTGACCTCTCTTCCTTTGAGATTCATGCTATTCATATCTATCACCCAATCAAAATCTTGGCAGCTGTTGTCTACAGACCTCCAGGTCATTCCTCTTTATTCCTTAATTAGTTTGATATCTAGTTCACAATATTTTTTCTCTTCCCTAACTCCTGCCCTCATACTAGGGGACCTCAACATACATATTGATTCTCCCTCAAATACCTTAACCAGTTCCTCAACTTACCTCTACCCCACATCAGTGCATTGTTAATGTACTGAATGTATTGTTAATGTACTGTTAATGCAATGGGAAGATCTTTCCCATCCATTAATAGGCCCATGTGACCTGCTTAAGTCACACGGAAGCCTAAGTCACATGAAGCCTGTGGTGGGAGGAGCTTGCTGAACAGGTAGAGCAGGAGGAGTGGAGCAGAGCTGACAGGAAGTGAGACAGAGCAGTCAGAGCTGGGGGAAAGATAACAGGCACAGGAGCTAGGCTGAGTGAGAGAGAGACAGTGATTTTGCCCTTGTTGTGGGAAGGCCCCATAGAGCCGGCTTGGGAATGGCGATGCCTCCTGCATTGTTCATGTGTATAAATTTTTTGTTGCTATGCTGGATTTGGCTTTGTGGTGTTTGAATAAATGTTTTGGTTCTGTCTTCCATGTGGAGAGTCTAATATACTTTGAGATTCAGAACTATGCTGGCATATTCATAGCTGCTGCAGGTGCTGTGACTGTCGCTTTGGCACTACAATCAGCCACATACAAAACTGATCATACCCTTAATCTCACCAGTACTCACAAATGTACCACCTGTTGTGTTCCAGAACACTGGCTTTTCACCTCTCCTTATGTCTTCCCTTACAAAATCCTACTCTGTCTGCATCATGACCTCAAACTTCTTGGCCTCTCAATTTTCTCTGATGTCATCTCCCTTGCACTAGCCACTTTTTCCTCCCTTCCCCATCTTAACTCCCTGGTGAATCAATTTGAATCCCTAGACCCCCTGTCAAATCACAGTTATACTCAGCGAAGCCTCAGCCTTGGATCATTCCCATCATTCATCACTCCTACACTCATGCTGCTGAACAAAGGTGGAGAAAATCACATTAACTGTTCTGACTAGATCTACTATAAATTTCTGTTACACAACCTCAGCTGGGCCCTTGGCACTGCTAGGCAACACTATTTTACTTCTCTTATCAACCCACTATACCACTCTCCATAGCAGCTCTTCCAAACCTTTTTGTCCATCCTCAAACCTCCCAAGGCTCCCCTTACCCTACTCGACTGAGAACATTACTTCATATTTTACTGAAAAAAAAATGAGGTCATTCACTGTGAACTTCCTCTTTTCTTCATCTTCTATCACTCAGATGTCTTCTTCCACTTTCTCCTACTTCATCCTTGTCTCATATGATGAAGTAGCCTTCCTCCTTACCAAGGCCAACCCCTCTCCTTGTTCCAGTGATTTCATTCTATACCGTCTCCTCCAACAGAACGCTCCCTCTGTCATCTGTACTCTTACTGATTTTCAAGCTTTTCCTGTCTATTGGCTCATTTCCTAATACCTGTAAACATGCCCATGTCTCCCCTATTGTAGAAAAAACCCTCACTTGATCCTTCCATCCCTGCTAACTCTTGTTCTCTTCCCTGCCCTTTGTAGCTAAACTCCTTGAAAAGTTTGTCTATACTAGGTGCCTCCACTTTCCCTAATTTCACTTTCTTAACACCTTACAATATGGCTTTGGATCCTATCATTCCACCAAACTTAATAATTCTACCTCCAAAGTTACTAATGATCTTTTAGTTGCTAAATCCAATGGTTTTTTTCTCAATTCTCCTTCTCCTTAACCCCACCACAGCCCTTGATACCGTTGATCACCTTCTCTCTTCTCTCTAGGTTTTTGGGACAACATTCTCTCCTGGTTCTCCTCTTACATATCTGACTACTCCATCTTCTTTGCTGGATTCTGTTCCAGATCATGCCCTCTAACCACAGGTGCCCCACAATGTTCTGTCCTGGCCCTCTTCTCTTCTCCCTTGATAGTACTTCATTTGATCCAGCTCCCATGTATTTAACTATTGACTTTATGCTGATGATTCTCAAATCTACCTTTCTTACCACAATCTTTCTACTGATATCCTATCCTACATTTCCAACTGTCTTTTAGACATCTCAAACTGGATGTCCGGTAAACATCTTAAACTCAGTATCTCTAAAAGAGAAGTCGTTATCTCTTCCCCAAATCCCGCCCCCCCCCCCATCTTCTTTATGTCTATCAAGGGCAACATCATCTTCCCAATCTCTTACCCCCTATATCCAATCTGCTGCAAAGATTTGTTGATTTCATCTTTGAAGCATCTTTGAAATATGCCCCCTTATCTCCTCCAACATTGCTACCATAATGCAAGCCCTTACTTGCCTTGATTACTGCAATAGCTTAATGGTGGGTCTGTCTGCCTCAGTTATCTTCCCACTCCAATCCATTCTCCATTCAGCCACTGTTTCCCTGAATGAATGGCTCCCAGGGCTGGGCTGGAAGGAAAGCCAGTGATTTGGGGTGTGCTGTATTCCCAAGGTTCTTGGGTTCAGGATTCTGGACTTAGCCACAATCAGCCAACTGGGAAGTTCTGCTGGTTTATAGCAACAGATCTTCAGGCTCCCTTGTTCCTGCCTTTGTTATTCTTCTACAGGCTTCAAAGAGAATTAGAAGCTGGAACTGAGATCCCATTCTACTCCTGGGGTCAGAGCCACATAGCTCTTATTGGTTTCAGAACTTGCTTCTCTATTGGTACACCTGTCAGAGTGAAAAGGTCCACTATTGCTCCTTACCCTGGACTGCCACACCCCTAGGTACAAGTCCTTTCCTCAGTCTGCCCTAGATCTGTGAGCTTAAACTATAAGGTTAATTGTTACATAGTATGGTGGCAATCAAAATGGGCTCTTAGCACTCAGTTCAACCAAGTGCCCTTGAAGAGTTGGACCTTTGTTTCCTTGATTAGATTGGGAGTCCTTGGTGACCTCCTTGCCTCAGGGGAGGGCCTAGTTTATACATGGGTTTGAGTGGCATGTTTGGGACATCATAGACTTTCAGACTATGTGGGTTTAAGTCGCCTCTTTGTGATGATTTTAGGTCACGTGGGTGAGTTGCATGTGTGACTCACCTTTGACCCTGAAAAAGATATAAAACCAGGGGTTGGCTTTCTCTTTTTCAGAGCTCTGACCCACAGCAGTGGTGGCGCATGACTCTGGGCGATCCCTTGTTATGAGCTCCTGGGCTGAACTTAGATGCCGGTAACTATGAATTATATTTGGCCTGTCTGTTGATGTTTGTAATTTGTGTGTATTTGCTCTGAAGTTCAGTGTGCTGGCTTTTTTCCCCTGAACTAAGTGAATGATATTTGTATGCTAAATTAAAGTAAGCTTGTTAACCCCTTAACGTTGCTTTCCTTAGTAAAGCAGATCAAAAGAACCTGTGTTGGCAGTTTTCTGGGTGCTGGTTGTTGGTGGATCTTACACTCCCACAGCAGCTGCTAGCAAAATTGTTGAAACACATGGACATGGATAATAGATAACAAAGCTGCCAGCTGGCACCTGTTCCCTGCATGGCAGGTCCCAATATGGGTCTGGAGGAGATGGGTGCCATGGTATAGGTGTGGTTGCTGTTCTTGCCCTAGTGCGTAGCCTTTCTCCTTCTTTAGAGTGCTCCATGCTCAGCGATTTCTTAGCCAGACTCTGTCCCCAGTGTTCAGACTCTGTCCTCAGTGTCCAAAGAACTGTCTCCTTATGCCAAGCTAAGAAGGAAAAAGGACTCACTGTGCTTTTTCTTGGATTGCTCCATCAGGATTCCAAGTAGTACATTTTGCAGAACTTTTTGGTAGAGTTTTGGGAGGGAGTTTGCTGTATTACTTCCTGCTATTCCACCATCTTGGCTCTGCCCCAATGTACTTTTTCAGCCTTGTTTCCAATTACCTTTTAAAAATTCCTACTAAAACTCAGTAATTCCCTCTCCAACAGTCCTTTTTTTTCATGCTTCTACCATTTCCCTCTACTGAAATGCCCTCCTCTCTATTCTCTGACTAAACAAATCTTGTGTATCTTTCAATACCCAACTCATATTCCTTCTTTCCCAAGAAGCCTTTATCAGACAACTACAATGCAACTATTATAATCAGTCTTAAATTACTACAGCATGTCATGCCTACTCAACATTTAACAGCAAATTATATATTACTTCATGATATTTCATTTACTCCACTGTAAGCTAACACATTGTTATCTAATTTTTCATGTATAGAAACACCATATTCCTAACTAGACCATAAATTTCTTTTAGGCAAAGAACTTATTCTTCAAATCTTCTATGATGCCTAGCATAGTGCCTTTAATATCATACCTCCTAAATACAGTTACTTATTAACTTATGGATCCTTCTAAAACTGCTATGCTTCTGATATGATTGTTTAAATTATATAAAATTGGCTTTTTTATTCAATTTTTTTTCTAAAAACAGAATGTTTTATTAAAATGCCAATGTCATTACTATAATGTTTATGATATTTACAAAAACCAAACCAAGATTTAAAGATACATAAACACTGATACAGTTAAGCACCTCACTTAGAAACCTTTCATTAATTTTCAATCATTGTTCAGTTTAACCCTGGTTTCCCCCAAGGCTTTAGTAGGTAGACATTCTTCTGTACATTTCTTCATGTCCAAGCATCGTACAGAAACCCTCCTAGCAAGCTTTGCCATCTGGCAGCCTTTCTTTTGCTACAGACATCTATCTATTTACCCAAATCTTCATACTTGCTTAAGACCCCTGCCTGCCTATCATGAAAAGGGTCCTATTTTCCTTTCCAAATTCTGTTCTAGAAAGAAAGAAAGGAAGAAAGAAAGAAAATCACATGATAACTAACATTTATATGATGCTTTAGGGTTTGGTTTGCAAAGCCCTCCCTAGAGGCTACTTCCGCAATTTCTACCAGCATTGGCCAACCAGGTTCCTAGACAATGGTTGACTATTTCTCTCCTCATAGTTAAATAAGTAACCTGAAAGATCTAGGCTTTCTAATAATGTTGATCACAAGCCTCCACTGTTGTGCTTTGGCGTATCACACTTCACTTTTAGAGAGAATATTTACATATTCTTCTCAGCATTCTCTGCTTTTGGATTGACTCCTTCAGTGATGGTGTCCAGAAAGGGATGATGGTATAAGGGGGAAGGCCTTGGGTTCTCTTCCTCCCTTGAGACCTCATGAATATGGGCTTCAGCCCTTTACGAGCCAGATTTGTTCTTTTGTTTTAGGTGAAGGTATTAGAGGCCTCGACTTTGTCAGCTGAAAAATGACAGGGAAACTATACAAACTTTCCAGGGTTTCCTTTATAATGTGGTTTTATTACACTATTTTAAGTTAATACAGGGAATCCATAACCAAAAGCCCAATTCAAAACAAAAATGAATTCTTGTTAGTCAGATCGCCCCAGCTCCTTTACATTAGCATAAACACTAACATAACAAAATAAATTACAGATTTGTGATAAATCATCAACATATCATGACATGACATAAGAATAATCCAAAATGATATGAATGGATAACACTTACATTTGCTGTAATTGATAATGAAACTAATTTTTCAATTGCTTTCAAAGAAATTTAATTATAGAAAAAAGATATTCCCATTAAATCATGAATCCTATTATGCTTTATAACTAGATGTCATGAATTTGAAAGATACTTATAATTTACTTACATATTATGTGCTTCTTTTGAACTATCATCTTGACTTATAGTTTCTGTTTCTTCTTCCTTTGAAAAGAAAAATATTAAAATTAGGGTCTAATGTGTAGGTGCATCACAGTTTTATTTTAAGAGCTACATGGCCCTTTTCTTCAAATATTACCTTCATTCTGCATGACCTTTGGCCAACTAAAGATTCCTCAGGGTTAAGGAACTTTTTCTTTTAAAATGCAGATAATGCTGGAATGCTTAGAGGGCTTTCCATTATTCGTAACGAAGAGGTAGGGCACAAGAGAAGGAGGAGTCTGAGGTAGTAGGAGGCAGCAAAGAACTTTGTAGCCCAGAAAGAGAAGACATGGGTAGCATGGTAAGGTAGAGGGGCTAAACAGCCAGAGAACAAAATGAGTGTACCACGGGTCTACTGAATTGGAAAACCAAGAAGTGGTTAAAAAGAGACACAGATGTATAACTAAGAAAAACTTCCTCTACTTTGGAATTTTGTCCAGGACCAGATCTGTGCAGTACCAAATACAGAATATAAATCCAGTCATTCTAATTACTAAATTTCACTTAGAAGATAAAAATTTGAAAGAATATTTGCTCTCTTGAGAATAGCTGATAAAATTTTAAATTAATGTAAATTAAATGCATCATTTTATCAAAGGACACAGGAATTCAAGAACTATTTTGTTAAGCACAATTTCTTTCAAATCACTACTTGACATGCCACTGACAATCTGCTGTTACTTAATATGACAGAAAAATATGCTGGTGAATAATCTTATGCACACTCAAAGTTTTTAAAAATTTTGCATACCTCAGGGGCGGAGCCAAGATGGCAGCTGGAAAGCAGAGACTTACTTAAGCTCTCCCCCAAATGCCTCCAAACACAGGTAAAAAATGGCTCGGAACAAATTCTAGAGCTGCAGAACCCACGAAATAGCAGAGGGAAGCAGGTCTCCAGCCCAGGATAGCCTGGATGGTCACTAGGAAGGGTCTATCGCATGGTACTGGGAGGAAAGCACAGCCCAGCATGGGCTGCGCCAGACCAGATCGGGAGTCGGCCCGGAGCAGGCCTTAGGGCCATGAATCATTGAGCTGTGGCAGTTACAAGACTTCTCAACCCACAAACACCAAAGACCACAGAGCAGGTTAATGGGAAAACTGCTAGATTGGATTAGAAAGTGGTCCAGCCACCAGCCCTGGGAGTGGCGGAGGTGGTGCGACAGTGGTGGCAGCAGCAGCAGGAAGCTCCTACAGCTACTTCCAGAGCTCCAGTGTCAGCTACTTCCGGAGTCCCTGGATCACACAGTGGGAAGAATCAAGAGGCAGACCAGAGCAGGAGTGCAGGGCTTGCTTTGTCCTACTTGGATTTGGGTCACAATCCTGGTTGGTGGTTCTTGGGGGAGGAGGAGCCCTGGTGTGGCAAAGCTTGTGATGACGGTGGAGTAGAAGTAGCTCTGAAAACAGGAGAGCAATCCCTAAAGCTTGGGACAAAGCACTCTATATTCTATAAGCAGTCATACCCTGACAAAAAGCTCAAGGGTCAACTAGCTGGCTGGGAACATGGCCAGGCAGCGAAAAAGGATGCAGACTCAGACTCAGACTCTGAATCTAGAATCTTTTTTTGGTGACGAAGAAGATCAAAACATACAGCCACAAGAAGTCAACAAAGTCAAAGAGCCTACATCAAAAGCCTCCAAGAAAAATATGAATTGCCCTCAGGCCATGGAAGAGCTCAAAAAGGATTTGGAAAAGCAAGAAAGAGAAGTAGAGGAAAAATTGGGAAGAGAAATGAGAGAGACACAAGAAACCATAAAAAAAAGTCAACAATTTGCTAAAGGACACCCAAAAAAATCCTGAAGAAAATAACACCTTAAAAAATAGACTAACCCGGGGGCAGCTAGGTGGAGCAGTGAGTAGAGCACTGGTCCTGGAGTCAGGAGGACCTGAGTTCAAATCCAGTCTCAGACACTTGACAAACATACTAGCTGCATGACCCTGGGCAAGTCACTTAGCCCCAATTGCCCTGCCTTCCCCCCTCCAAAACAAAAAAAACGAAAACAAAAAAAATAGACTAATCCAAATGGCAAAAGAGCTCCAAAAAGCCAATGAGGAGAAGAATGCCTTGAAAGGCAGAATTAGCCAAATGGAAAAGGAGGTCCAAAAGACCACTGAAGAAAATACCACCTTAAAAATTAGATTGGAGCAAGTGGAAGCTAGTGACTTTATGAGAAATCAAGATACTATAAAACAGAACCAAAGGAATGAAAAAATGGAAGACAATGTGAAATGTCTCATTGGAAAAACCACTGACCTAGAGAATAGACCTAGGAGAGATAATTTTAAAATTACTGGACTACCTGAAAGCCATGATCAAAAAAAGAGCCTAGGCATCATCTTTCAAGAAATTATCAAGAACTGCCCTGACAGTCTAGAGCCAGAGGGTAAAATAGTAATTGAAAGAATCCACTGATCACCTCCTGCAAAAGATCTCAGAAAGGAAACTTGTAGAAGATGGCAGCTGGAAAGAAGGGGCTAGCGCGAGCTCCCCACCAAGTCCCTCCAAAAACCTATAAAAAATGGCTCTGAACCAATTCTAGAACTGCAGAACCCACAAAATAGCAGAGGGAATCAGGGCTCCAGCCCAGGACAGCCTGGATGGTTACTGGGTGAGGTCTTTCATGCACGGAGCTGGGAGCGGAGCAGAGCCCAGCGTGGGCCGTGCGGACCAACCAGACCAGGAGGCAGGCGGAGCGTGCCCTAGCGCCCTGAATCAGTGCACTGTGGCAGTTGCCAGACTTCTTAACCCACAAACACCAGAGACAACAGAGAAGAACTGTAGAACCCACAAAATAGCGGAGGGAAACAGGGCTCTGGCCCAGCACAGCCTGGATGGTCTCTGTGTAAGGTCTATCCCTCATGAAGCTGGGAGCGGAGCGTAATGGAGTGGAGCAGAGTCCAGCATGGGCGGCACGGACCAACCAGACCAGGAGCCGGACGGAGCGTGCCCTAGCGCCCTGAATCAGTGAGCAGCAGCAGTTACCAGACTTCTCAACCCACAAACACCAAAGACAACAGAGATGGTTAGTGGGAAAAGCTGCTGGAGACAGAGTGAAAGAAGGAGTTCCTGGTTCAGCTACCGCCCCAGGGGCAGCAGAGGTAGGGCAGCTACAGAACTATACCTGCAGTTGCCTCCGACTCCTGGCCCACCTGGTGGGAGGAATTAAGGGGCGGATCACAGCAGGAGTGAAGAGCCTGCTGAAGATCTAAGTCCAGTCCGGGTTGGGGGTTCTTGAGGAAGGGGGAGTGCTGGTGTGGCAGAGCTGGCACATCCCCCCCAAATGTGGAACATAGTTCTCTTAACTCTACAAGCAGTCATACCCCGCTGAAAAACTCAAGGGTCAAGTAAGTTGGCTGGCAACATGGCCAGGCAGCGAAAACGCACCCAGATTCAGTCTCAGACTTTGGATTCTTTCTTTGGTGACAAAGAAGACCAAAACATACAACCTAAAGAAGTCAACAAAGTCAAAGAGCCTACAACAAAAGCCTCCAAGAAAAACATGAACTGGTCTCAGGCCATGGAAGAGCTCAAAAAGGATTTAGAAAAGCAAGTTAGAGAAGTAGAGGAAAAATTGGGAAGAGAAATGAGAAGGATGCGAGAAAACCATGAAAAACAAGTCAATGACTTGCTAAAGGAGACCCAAAAAATAATGAAAAATACACTGAAGAAAACAACACCTTAAAAAACAGACTAACTCAAATGGCACAAGAGCTCCAAAAAGCCAATGAGGAGAAGAATGCCTTGAAAGGCAGAATCAGCCAAATGGAAAAGGAGGTCCAAAAGACCATTGAAGAAAACACTACCTTAAAAATTAGATTGGAGCAAGTGGAAGCTAGTGACTTTATAAGAAATCAAGATATTATAAAACAGAACCAAAGGAATGAAAAAATGGAAGACAATGTCAAATATCTCATTGGAAAAACCACTGACCTGGAAAATAGATCCAGGAGAGATAATTTAAAAATTATTGGACTACCTGAAAGCCATGACCAAAAAAAGAGCCTAGATATCATCTTTCAAGAAATTATCAAGGAGAACTGCCCTGATATTATAGAGCCACAGGGAAAAATAGAAATTGAAGGAATCCACCAATCGCCTCCTCAAAAAGATCCCAAAAAGAAATCTCCTAGGAATATTGTCGCCAAATTCCAGAGCTCCCAGATCAAGGAGAAAATACTGCAAGCAGCCAGAAAGAAACAATTTGAGTATTGTGGAAACACAATCAGAATAACCAAAGATCTAGCAGCTTCTACATTAAGAGACTGAAGGGCTTGGAATACGATATTCCGGAGGTCAATGGAGTTAGGATTAAAACCCAGAAGCACCTACCCAGCAAAACTGAGTATCATGCTCCAAGGCAAAATATGGAGTTTTAATAAAATAGAGGACTTTCAAGCTTTCTCAGTGAAAAGACCAGAGCTGAATAGAAAATCTGACTTTCAAACACAAGAATCAAGAGAAGCATGAAAAGGTAAACAAGAAAGAGAACTCATAAGGGACTTACTAAAGTTGAACTTTTTTGTTTACATTCCTACATGGAAAGATGATGTGTGTAATTCATGAGACCTTTCTCAGTATTAGGGTGGTTGAAGGGAACATACATACATACATATATATATAGACAGAGGGTACAGGGTGAGTTGAATATGAAGGGATAATATTTTTAAAATAAAATAAAATTAAGGGATGAGAGAGGAATATATTGAGAGAGGGAGAAAGGGAGAGATACAATGGGGCAAATTACCTCATGTAAAAGTGGCAAGAAAAAGTAGTTCTGTGGGAAGGGAGGAAGGGCCAGGTGAGGGGGAATGAATGAATCTTGCTCTCATCGGTTTTGACTTGAGGAGGGAATAACATATACACTCATTTGGGTATCTTAACCCACAGGAAAGTAGGGGGAAGGGGATAAAAAAGGAGGAGATGATAGAAGGGAGGGCAGATGGGGAAAGGTGGTAATCAAAAGCAAAAACTTTGGAAAAGGGACAGGGTCAAGGGAGAAAACTGAATAAAGGGTGACAGGATAGGATGGAGGGAAATATAGTCTTTCACAACATGAGTATTGTGTAAGTGTTTTACATAATGATACATACGTGCCCTATGTTGAATTGCTTGCCTTCCTAGGGAGGGTGGGTGGGAAGGGAAGAGGGGAGAGAATTTGGAACTCAAGTTTTAAAAGCAGATGCTCAAAAGAAAAAGGTGTTTTTGCATGCAACTGAGAAATAAGATATATAGGGAATGGGACACAGAAATCTATCCTGCCCTACAAGAAAGTAAGGGGAAGGGGATGTGGGCAGAATAGGGTGACAGAAGGGAAGGCTGACTGGGGAACAGGGCAATCAGAATATATGCCATCTTGGAGTGTGGGGGAAGGTAGAAATAGGGAAAAAATTTGTAACTCAAAATCTTATGGAAATCAATGTTGAAAACTAAAATATTAAAAAAAAAGAAAACTAAAATATTAAATAAATAAGAAATGTTGCCCCATAAACCTGGGGCACAGTCCAATAAATATATAAACTGTCAAAAAATAGTTAAAAATTAACAAAAAAAATTTTGCATACCTCAAGTATGTCAAATTCTTCTTCCTCAAGTTCTTCCAAACTAATACCATCTTCTCCTAGGTTGAATGCATATAAGAAAACTTATGTACATTGACATTAGACTATATACTAAATAAGGTATTAAACAATAATTTCAGCACTTGTAATTGATTCAACAAATTAAGAAGTATAGGAATCAAGGATCTAGAAGGGACCTTAAGAGATCAATTAGCTCAAATTGCTCATTTTACAGGCAAAGAAACTTACTCAACATTGTATTTTCCGCAGTATTCTGTAATAAAAGACAAGAGTGATAGAACTCTGTACAAAGCAAATAAGATAAGGTCCTTGACGTATAAGAGTTTTATAGTCCAACCCAGACAATATTATGGAGAACTGTCAAATGGCAAAATTGAGACAGAAAACCATATTGACAAATTCATTTAAAATTGAAGGCATTTAAGTAACAAGTAAGCAATGGTAAAAGGACAATGAAGGATGTGTCTTGGAAGGAAGGCTCAGGGTAAAGTTGCAGGGTGGAACTGAGTAACTTTAAGTCCATGATTAATTTCACGTGGCCCGGGACAAGTTTTCACAAATAAGATCTTTTAATGCTTCCAACACCACTTTCTACTCCCAAAATCTCCAAAGCAATCAACGAATAAATTTATCTCTATAAAAAGAGCCCTGACTCTAAGGCCAAATCCCAACATCTTAAACTTTTTGAATTAGTATTTCTCTTTGAGACAGCATTCTAAGAGAAGAAAGAGCAGACAAGACAGAGATTGCCAAATTCCTTAAAGATGTTGACAGTGATGAGAATAAGACAACAGGCTGCCTATCATCCAGAGGATGGAGTAATTGTTTAAATATGTTAAGTCTGATTCCTATGGGAATTAATTTTAAATGAGGAAACTAAACTCACAGTAATAAAATGATTTGCCCAAAATAGTAGGATTTGAAGTAGTAGTAATAGTAGAATTTGAACCCAGGGACTATGATGCCAAATTCAGCATCAATTTTCAACTAAACAAAGGTGATGGCTGAACTTAATTCAGCTACCTTCCTTAATTTAAGGAACATAAAGATGTCTCATGGAGGAGATGAGGAAGGCCTATATTATAGCCATTAGGATTAGTTTGTACAAATATACAGAAGCTGGTGGTGGAAAGTCTAGACTGAGGAATAGCAAGTAGTTCAGTTTGGCTGGAACATGGAGTAATATGAAGGGGAGTATGTATCTTAAGGCATCCTCAATTATGGGTTACTAAAAGCTACACCCATATTCAAAGCATGCTTTCAATCTGTTTCTATACACTACAGCTAACAAGCCATCATATGATGGTTCTTTTTACTGGATAAATCAGAGACCACGTTAAGGCAAAGGAAAGGAATCAAAAATTTTTAAATGAGGTAAATAATAAGGATATTGCCCATTCCCTCCCCTACCTACCCTATACCAGGCCTTACTTTATCACATAATTTTCTGGGAGAAGGAACACAAGTAAATCAAACCACTAACACTACCGAGGCAGCCTAGCAGGAACCATTCTATGTCCACTAAAATGACAACTGTTGTTTGCGCTGAAAGCTGCTAAAATCATTTGCTAGTCTCTTTTCTTCAGTATGCTGTCACATGCTGATTCTTCAGTGAACTACTTATTGCCATCCACTGATTTACTGAATTGAAACTACTATTAGGCCTCTTCTTCAAGAAATAAAGACAGTTCTTTTGGGAGAATGCCCACAGCCTTAGGTCTGTTTTAGCTCTTGTGTACAACAGACCCAGGCTTGCATCTAGGCAACCCAGAAAGTCTCTTAGGTCAAATCTGTCTTTTTAATTCATTTTGCTACTCACTCATCCCAAACAGAAATTCCCTTAAACTAATGAGGAAAAAAATAGAAACCACAAACATTTTGCAGCATTTTGATGAGCCAATAATATAGGGATCCCCTACCCCAATTATCTGATGGTCTAATAATTGAAAGTCTCCAACCAGTACTCCAGAAAACAAATAATATAAATTATGTAAGGACATAGTAAAAAGCAGATGATTTGATCCACTTACAGTCTGGACTTAAAGGTTACTTCAACCTAGAAGTTTTATCTAAAGGGACACTTTTCACAGACTTAAAAGTAATGGTCACCTCCCCTTGTCTCCTGCTCTTGAACAAGGAACATCTCATTGAGATAACAAACCCGTCCAGCTACTTGGCAAATATTCCCCCCAAGCCATGCCCCTCCCTACCTACATCCCTTACCTCTTTCTCCCTTTTAAGATTTCCCCTTTCTCTATCCATCCTTCTCCTGTGAAAGTTGTTTATCTATACCAAGTTGCCACAAAATGCTGCTAATTGGCTGTGTACTCTAGGAAAGCCTAAAAAGTTATAAAAACTAAACCAGCACCCTAGAAGGTTAAAGTTGCTATCTGCAGTTTCCTTAGAACGCTAGCATATGTATTTCTTTTTAGTTTATCCTCCAATTTTGATCCATGGTCATCAGACCCCCTGTGACAGGTATGCCTCTCTCAAGAGGATCCACTTCTCTTAGTAGAGAAAATTCCACATACCAGCTTCATATTTGAGTTGGAGTAAGCAAATTCCTTTCAACTCCCATTATGCCTCAGCTACCCTGGATCAATGGAACTTGCCCAGAAGCTTCATTTTTCCAAGACAGTAAGGGGAGGCTAGATAAAAGGCCATCAGATTTACCAGTTAATAGATCACATACAGCCTTTGAGACAGTAGCTGTAACAGAGACATGGGGTCAGAAACCAGATGTGAGTTGGTGGGAGCAAACAGACCAAAAGAGTTTAGGTATTCTAAGAGTTTGGCAGGCCCTTATCACCTCATGCCTGGACTATTTCAGTAGCCTTCTGGTAGGCCTCCCTACCTCAAGGCTCTCCCTATTTTAGTACATCGTCAAGTCAGCTGTCAAAGTCATCTTCCTAAAGTGCAGGTCTGACCAAGCCACCCCCATGTTTGATCAATTCCAATGGCTCTACAACAAATACAATACATTTTAGACAGAAAATTAGGCATGGGTAGCAATGCAGAGGGCAAACTAGCAGCTTCACCTTTGACACAAATTTTCACTGAAGCAGAATCTAAGAGTTGGAAAAAACCTAACATCTAGTTTAACCAATATTGGCCCCTCTCTCTCACACACACACGCAAACACACCTTTTCAATCTTCTTTCTTACCTTACACCCCACCACCACTTTCCCCAAGGTACTCTTTGATCCAGTGACACTGCTCCTTGCTCTTCTTCACACAACACACTTTAACTCTCCACTCCAGGCATTGTCACCAGTAGTCAATCCCCTATGCCTGGAATTCTCTCCCTCTTCATTTCTATCTCTTGACTTCCTTCAAGACCCAGCTAAAATCTTACCTTCTAGAGGAAGCCTTTGTCCATACCTCTTAATTCTTATGACTTCCCTGTTGATTATCTCCAATTTATCCTGTACATAGTTTTTACATAGTTGTTTGCATGTTGTCTACCCATTACACTGTGAACTCCTCAAGAGCAGGGCCTATGTTCGGTCTTTCTTGTGTCCTCAGTGCTTAGCACAGGGCCTGGTACACAGTAAGCCCTTAATCAATACTTACTGATTGGCAGTAAAAGAGAAGAAAGATAAAGGAAGGTAGGTAGCTAAAAGTAGTATCAAGTTCAAGTTTTTTAAGGCTAGGGTGGATCTGCACATGTTTAAAAAGGCAGTGGGGAAGGAAGTAGCACATATGGATGGATAAAACCACTTATCCATTACATTAAATTTCAGGCTACTTTTAAAATTTAGCCAACATTTTTTTTGGCCTGTGGATCACTGACCCTGAACAGAAAAGAAAGTTCTCAAAAATTAGAAAATGTTCATGGGAGATGTAGACTTTGAGGTGTTATTTAAAATATGAAATGGAAAGAATCTAGCAACATTGAAAACAGGATATTTCAGGTGAAAGAGGTAATCTTAAAAAAAAAAGGACTAGAGTAAGGTCTATCAGGGAATAGAACATGCATGTCTGATTATCCCCTGCACCTCACCAGGGACCTTAATTAGTACTCTGCATATATTACAGGCTTAGTAAATATTGAATTTAAGTAAATTGAACCAAAACGGGTATAAAGTTTACTTGGTAGGTATTTCAGAGCTGTTTAAAGAAAGGCAGAATGTATAAGTCTTGTTCCTGGGTTAACAGGGCAGTGAGTGGTTAGAATTGTTACGAAGGAGATTGGCTCTTCATACTGTACTAGAGTATTTTGTTTCTAGAGATGAGTAGATTGCTGCAGGGCAACTACAGAGATAAAACAGGCTTTTGGTAAGGCTTCATAATATTCTGTAGAGACATAATATATTCATGATATTTTATAATTTCAAGATGCACACAACTCTACGTTTCTAACATAAGATGTGGGAAATATCTACAATTGCTATTTTGGACAGAAAATTAGGCATGGGGGAATACTGCAGAGGGAAAACAGGTAGTTTCATCTTCGAAGCAAATTTTCAGTGAAGTACCCATATAATAGAATCTCAGAGTTGGAAAAGACCAAAGATATAGTTCAACCAATACATGGACAAAAATCTACAATCTTAACAAACGATCATCTCATCTGTATTTGAAGATCAACAATGCTGGAGAAACCATTACTATGAAGTAGAGGAAGAGGCCATTCCCTTTTAAGCAGCTCTAATTATTTGTACATTTTTCACATTAAGCCTAAATCTACCAATGGTATTTTACTTGATCATTATACATAGGCAGTTTTCTCCGCCTCCTTTTTCAATTCAAAATCCTCTTTATTAGGTTTGCAATTTTTAAAAAGTAGTCCTTGATAGATATACATATTATATTTAGTTTATCACTCCTATATTTGAAACTATGGTTCAGAAATCTAAGCCCATCTCAGACACTATCTTCTTTATTTGCTGTTCACTTTCCAAATGTGTCATCATCTTCTGAAGACTTTGCCTTCAATAAACAGCGATGAAGAAAACACCACCTTTGCCCCTAAGGTCTTTGGTTTCTTGCCCACAACTTTAGAATCCTTTAGTTTGACAACTGAGGTTAGAATAACTCTCATCAGAAATGGAATAGAGTTATAATTCTTCTATGCAACACAACTAATGTGAAAATGTGTTTAATAGGAATGTATGTGTAGAGCCCATATTGGATTGCATGCCATCTTAAGGAGGGAGGGGGAAGGGAGGGGGAAAAAATTTAAAACTTAGGGAAGTAAATGTTAAAAAGTGAAAATAAATAAATATAAAAAAGAAATGGAATAGGAATTTACTGATAAATTGGTGAAGAGCACAACAAAGGAGACACTGTAGTAACATCTGTTAAAGAAAGAGGTAAATTATATAAGGATCTTATATGTAAGTTAAATTATCTCATCATCCTTAACATTTCCCTGGAGTACAGTGCTTGGAGCTCTTCTTTACTTCTATCACATTCCATTTTGCATCATATTTATATTGGTAAATATCATATCTTCCCAAAAGAATGCAGCTCCCTAAGGAAAGGTGCTTTTTGATTCTCTGAAGCTCAGGGCCTAGCACTACCCTCTGCACAAAGTAGGCAGAGAATAAACATTAGCTAAAGTGAACTGGAAAGAGGGAGTCAAGCTCATGATCTTCAAGTACTTGAGTAGCTGTCACATGGAAGAATGATTAACCTTATTTTGTTTGGCCCCAGAATAACTTGGAACATTGAGTGGAAGTTACAGAACGGTCTAACTTTGCATTATATTAGGAAGTTTTCCCCTTATAAATTAGTGCTCTTCCAAAAAGGAACTGCCTCGAAAAGTAATGAGTTCCCCACCACTGGAGATGCTCAAATAGAAGCTGGATGATATTTGTTAAGGATGTTATAAAAACTAAGCAAATTTTAGACCAGGAGACCTCAGAGGTCCATTCCAAGTCAAATTCTAAGACAGAGAGTGCTAAGCAATGTTGCCTTTAATATTTTAAAAGCATGAGCAGATCATGCTACATGAGCATGTTGCTATGTAGATTTATATACGTGTTTTGAGTTTAATATTATAATCAAATAAAGTTAATCTGACACATTTAATTATATGAATAATTATTACCATGTTGTGAATGATACTTATAAAATCCAGTGCTCTTTCCACTGTATCATTTCTGTCTCTCACATATAAACTACACAGAGAACCTCAAAATTACCTCAATTATATTCTAAAAGCTAAATTTGTCGTCTGGAACTCCAAACATATTGCCCCACAGAAACAATATAATACTAACTACAACTTAACATTTTTTAAAAAGGGAAAAAGCTACAAGGTCACAAGCATATACAGTCCCACAAAAGGATGGTGTCATCTGAACAATAATTTGTCCCCCTTACAACATACCCAGTTGAGATACTGAATGGTCATCAAGCCTTTGCAAGGAAAAGACCACTCTTCACAACATAGCCTATTTTATATTGGCACACTACTGATCATTAGGAAATATTTCCTTTTATTAAATCAAAATTTGCCTGCCTAAAACTTCAACCTACTGCTTCTAGTTCTGACAGTCACAGAAGTGCAAGGAGGCCCATAAGGCACTAAAGACCATTTCACATTTCTTATTTGCTCTCTAGGTTGCAAAAGCCATAAAGGCAGGAGGAAATGAGATGTTGGATAGTGGTGGTAATACAGTATAGCAGAAAGAGCATTTGGAGTTGGAATTCTAAAGTTCAAGCTCAAGTTACATCACTTCCTTACAAGTGACTCTGACACAGTCACTTAAACCCATGAGCCTCAGTTTCCATATCTATAAAGTGAATGACAATATCTTCACTACTTATGTCAGAAGGTGTTTGTGAAGATCATTAGGATAATTACATAGTCTGCAGTTTACAAAGGAATATACATATATATGTGTGTATATACATATGTATATACATATATATGTCAACCAAACAATACACATTTATTTAGTATCTAACGTATACTAGACAGTATGTCAGTCCCCGGGGATACAAAGACAAAACTGAAAAGCCTCCACCCTCAAGAAGTTTACAGTCTAGCCAAGACAGACAAGATATACATACACAGAAATACACAAAATAGATGCAAGGTGATTGTTGGGGGGAGGTGATGGGGGCGAGCACAGGAAGACATTAGTAGTGGGCATGACACCAATGAAGAACCAGCAAAGGAGATTAAAAAAGAACAGACAGACAAACAGAAGACCCAGAAGAGAGTAGTGGCACAAAAACCTAGAGAAGAGAAGGTGAGCAACAGCTGAAGATGTAAAATATATATATAAATGTATATACATCCTAGTTGTTGTGACTATGGTAAAGGAAATATATAGATGAGAAACACCCAGTCACTGAGATCTATAAAAATAGAAAGTATAATTTGTGTTAATACTCAGAGGGAGAAGGATGCACATTGGAAGCTTGAATCAATAACTTTTTCTCCTTTAAGAATATTTTCCCATCTTTTAAAATGATTTCAACACTTGGCTCTCAATAGTCTTCTCCTTCCCACGCTGCTTCCAATATCCTCGGCAATTTCAATACTGCTAATTAACTAACACCTTGAGCCCATATTTCTAGCATTTAATAAACACCAATGACCTTTCATCTCCACTGTACTTCAGGTGTCCACTGAAATAACCAAATTCTGTCATAATTCCCAAACCTTCTGAGACCTCAGGTTTCAAAGTTCCCTATTACTACCTTTTTAACTTCCCATTTCCTCAGTCCTATTAAATCTCCTCATCATCCTCATTGTCATTCCCCAGTTCCTCAGTCATTCTTTATTGTTCTAGTCATAAAAGACTCCTATGTCTCCCTACTAAGCCTGGGACATCATGGTCTATCATTTTAATGATACTTTCTCCAACAATAAATAAATAAAAATAATGGGGCAGCTGGGTGGCACAGTGAGTACAGCATTGGCTCTGGAGTCAGGAGGACCTGAGTTCAAATCCAGGACCTGACACATTTACTAGCTGTGTGACCTTGGGCAAGTCACTTAACCCCAATTGCCCTGCCTTCCCCACTCCAAAAACCAAAAATAAATAAATAAAATTAATGATACTTTCACTAGCATCTGAGATTCTTTCACTTTAGCCCTTGGCTATTCCTAAGTTGCCAATACCTACCCCTGAGTAATTTTTAATGTCTACAGAGTCCATGTCTAATCCTGAACTGTCAAGAATTTCTGTGGAAAACCAAACTATACTCACTGAATATAGTTTGGCCATTACTGCCACTGACCAATACTTTTGTTCTTCTTGTCTTGAATCCTCATCACATTTCAAACAACAGCAGTGCCAACCAATTTCCACTTTCTTCAGGCTTCCAACCTTCCTCCAAATTCTCTTACTTTCAACAAGTAACCTTGGTTTCCCCCTTTTCTGAGAAGATTGTGGCTGATATTTCCCTCAAAATTGTTATTTTCCACCTCAAAGGTTATCTGTATTTTCACCCAATCTTTCTTCTATCCTATTTTTAAGGAAGTGTGCTTAAAGATTAATCATTCCACCTAATTCTTGATCTTAATCCTTTCCTGCCTCCCTCTATGATCTTGTTCCATCAATTCATTTAGTTATAATGAAAGCAACTTTAAAAACAAAGTCTATCTTTCTTAAATACTAATAACAAATGAACTTAAGAAAACATACCATTTTCTTCCAAAAACATGTTGAATCCAGTCACAACTTCTCGTCTGTTTCTTCTCAACTCTTCATTCACTTCTATCATCTAAATTAAAAACAGAATCAGAGAATCTTTCAGGATTATCTTGTCTTCACCAACCCTCATTTTACAGATGAGGAAATAGACCCAGCCAGATGGTACCCTGACTCCTGATCCAATATTCTGTCCATTATAACACAAATACTTACACAAAAAAATTCATATCAACCTCAGAAAAGATAAGACTAAGCAGCCAGTTTTTAATTTCTGGCTATATCTTATAAAACATTCAGAACTGGCATTTCTCCTAACATGATTATAATTTTTAAATGTATCAATCCTTTCTTAAATAAAATATTTACATATCTAAACCCCAAATTGGTTCATGAAGGATCTCATTCTTTGAGGTAGGGTTAAATCAAGTTTTAAACTTTGGGATCACTACAAAATGAAGCTGATAGACTTCTGACCAGGATGTCTGCCTAGATTGAGTCAGGAAGCCTATTTCATCCACACCTGAACCAGAAAAAACCTCAAAATCACACCAGACTAAAGAATGATCACAAAATCTGATGAAAAGGGTTTGAAAAACTGCAAATAACATCAGATTTTTTCACTCTGTCAATCATCCTTGCTGAATTTTTCTCTCTTTGTCTCTCTTCTAAATTCTTTATTATAAAGGAAGGATCTCTGGCAGGGATGGAGAAGAACATGGGGAAAATTTAAGCAATATATAAAAGAAAAAAATTATTAAAAAATAATTTTTCAAAGAACTCTAACAAGGAACTACAGCAAGTGAATTCTTCCACCCCAAATGGCACAAAAAAAATAGCCAGAATACCACAGACAGTAGTAAAGGGGGCTGCAGGCAAAGTTGGCATCAACCAGATTCAACCCTGAGACACCTATAGCCTAGCCTACAATGCTAATCAGAGGCAATGAAAACAAAAGGCCTTTAAAAAGCACCAATGGTCAGAAACCCACAACATGGGCCTGGTAAGTGATTAGGGTTTGTAGAGACTAATTTGGGCAGCAGTGCTCACACCAGGTTAAGCCAGGCCCAGGAGCTCGGAGGTTTCCAGCACTCTCCTGAGAAACTATAGAGGGCCCTGAAGATCCATGTTCTCAACCTCAAATTCTGAACCTCAAAAACCTAGGAAGGGCCTAATTGCAGCAAGCAAAATTCAGTACAGGAACCCAGATGAATCAAAGCAAAAACAAGCAGAGAAGACCACTTCAACCAAAAGCACCAGGAGGTAGAGCTTTGCCCTAACTTGAAGCCACATTAAGATTAGAGAGATAAGTAAATACAAGATATACAAGGCACTGTAAAGAATTATAACAGATCAAGAAATGCCCCAAATTGAAACCAGAAGAAAAGAGTAACTCTACACTAAATTTAAGCAGAGACATAAAGAAAAATAGGATTTTCCACAAGGACTAGATAAGTACCTTGAAGAAATGAATCAAGAGACTAAAAAAAGTAAATAAAAGCTCTAGAGGAGAGTAAACATAATGTACAAAACCCTTCTCAAGTAACTGACACCTTGAAAATTAAAACAGACCAAACAAATCAATGCCTCCACAAGACAGCAAGAAAGATTAGAACAAAACTCAAAGGACTGAAAAAAATAAAAGAAAATGTAAAGTATTTGCTATCAAAAATAAATGACCTGGAAAACATGCCAAGGAAAAGATATCTTAAGAATCATTGGACTCCTTAAAATCATGATCCCAAAATAAAAAAGGCTAAAAACTCCATTTTAAGAAATTGTAAATGAAAACCATCCATATACAGTAGATGAGGAAGGCAAAGTGAAAATAGGAAGAATCCACAGATTATAACCTGAAAGGAAGAAAAAAACCTTTTAATGTAGTAAGAGAACTTCTCAAACATTTCTGATGAAAAGAATAGAAATAAGTATGACTTCTGAAATACAAACAAAAGTTATGTGAAATCTAGAAAAGCAAAGTGATTTGAGTAATTGAACAGGGCTATATGATGGCAAAGTCCTAACATTCTAAAAGAAGGAACAGAAACAAGTGTCTCTTCAGAACCATATCTTCAAAAGGAATTGAGGAAACTAAGTAAGACAAAGAGAGGACCTGGGGCGCACTGGTTCTGTTTTGAGAGTTCCATGAGGGAAAAGAGAAGGGAAGATAAAACAAATACATTAGTATAGAAAGGAGGAAAAAGGAGATGGAATTTACTATTTCTCATAATTGAGGTAAGAAGAAGAGTATATAAGTACAGAGGAAGAAGTGGGAGAACAAACATCAGATGAATCACACTATCTGAACAAAGGAGGCTGGAACACAGAGTCCAGGGCAGAGATACATCCAATTCAACAAGGAAACAGATAAAGAGGAAGAATATTGCCAGGACAGGGTAGTCATAAGCCAAACAACTTCCTGCTTCTGTCAGAGAAAAAGGAAAGGAAAAGGAAAGGAGATGCCTATAAATTGAGGAAATGACTGAACAAATTGGATATATGAATGTAATGGAATATTATTTCATATAAGAAATTACAAAAAAATTATTTCAGAGATTCTTGAAAAATAAGAACAAATGAAGAGTTAATTGGTCAGAACCAGAAAAATTTATATAGCAATATTTTAAGGGAAAACAACTTTCAAAGACCTCTCTGATCAATGATCAATCACGTTTCCAGAGAACATGTTGAGGCATATCCTCCACCTCCTGACAGAAACTGATTCATGGAGCAGAAGGAGCCATAGGTATTTTTGGATGTGACCACTATGTGGATTTATTTTGCATGCCTATGCTTATTTGTGACAAAGGGTTTTTTTTTCTGATTGTTTTTAGTTTGGAGGGACATGAGGGGAACAGAGTAGTTATCAATGGTGATGTCCCCCCCAAAAAAAGAGGAAGCCCATTGAAACATTTTTAAAACTATAAAAGGAGATAACAGTAGTGAGCACAAGCCAGCAGGACAACCTTGAAAAGAATAAGTTGAATTTATTAATATTGTTTTTAAAAACAAGCAGTATGAAAGAGATTCACAATCCTTTTTTGTGTTGTACTTTGTATGTAGAAATGCCCATTTTTTTCTGTTTATTAAGTTCAGAATATGTTTTTTAATGAAACAGAAACACTGAGCTCATCTTAGCCTGGACCCCAACGGTTTAACTGAAACTGGTCTCATTTATACATGTAGCTTCCCCATATCCAGTCAGTTGCCAAAACTTATCAATACCAGCACATTTCTTACATCTGTCCCTTATCTCAGTGCCTATAGCTTCTACTCTAGTTCAGGCTCTTACCACCTTTTCTCTGAACCATTGCACTAGCCTCCTAATTCGTTTTTTTGTTTGTTTGTTTGTTTGTTTCTGCTTCAAGTCTCTCCTCTCTCCAATCTATCCTCCAAACAGCTGCAAAGATGAGATTCTAAAAGCACAGATCTAACCACGTCACCCCCTACTAACCTCCAGTGGCTCCCTATTACTTCTACTATCAGCCAAAAACTGTGTTTAGCAGTTAAAAATCCCTCAAATCCTTGACCCCAATCTATCCATCCAGCCTTTTCATAAATTACTCCCCTTCCTGAACTCTACAATCCAGCCAAATTTGCTTTCTCTCTCTTCCTCACAAAGGACAGGCACTTCATCTTCAGGCCTTTGCACTGGGCATCCATCATATGTGGAATGTATTCCTTCTTCATTACTACCTTTTTGAATCCCTAGTTTCCTTTAAGATCCAACCCAAGAACAATATTCTACAATGTCTTTCCTGATCTCTCCTGTTGCTAGTGCCTTCTGCCCCTCTCCCAAATACTTTGCATTTATTTTTTATGTCTTTTTATATACCTATAGATATACTTGAGACCTCTAATGTAAGCTGCTTGGGAACAAGGATGTCTACTTTTTAGAATCAGTGATTAGGTAATCAGACAATTAGGCTTCCTCAGTGTTTACTGGGAGGTCCCAGCAGGGTAGAAGGTTACAGGATGACTTGGTTCCTTGCTGTAATGCTGTGTTATAATTTCCTTGCTGTTACACTGAGGTGCGCTTACTAGTTTTGGAATACAATTACTGCTCTATCAAACTGGAGTTATTGGTCTTGGGATTTGATACTCTAGTGCCTAAATAAATGTTATACTTCCTCTGCCTTCTACATGGAGTTTTTCATACTTTGTGATTCCCAACCATACAGGTATGTTCATGGTCATCCTCAAGGTCATGAATCTTGTCTTATTGATACATTTGTGTATGTTTTTAATTTTACTGTAATCCAAACAGATTTTTTTTTTTTTTGCTGTTTTTGCCCTAAAATGCCAGGGGAAGTGATGACAACACGATGAAACTCAATTCACACACATTCTGGAAGAACTGTGGCACAAGAAAGGCAAAGTAAGTTCAGGTTCCTGTTCCCAAACCATCTTCCACTGGGTCTTTCCAAATAAACTGGGAAGGGGAGAAAGGTGTTGGGAAGGGGCGAAGCTTGGATAGAGGTTCAACAGACGCTGTGTCAACCTCGCCACAGTCACGGGGCTTTTCGGCCTGCCCGCACCCCCCTCCCCAGCCCTCTGCCCCCACCCAGCCGGCTGGCCTCCCCACTCCCCAGCCTGCCCCCCCACCTTCACCCCCACCCCCCCAGGAGCATCTTCAGGAACAGCAACGTGAATGCACAGCTTTGACTTGAGCTGAAGGGCTGAAGTTAGGCTTGTGAGGAGGCATCTCATCTGAATTATTTGCTCTGCCATTTTAGCCTAATTACTTGGGCTCCAGGGCGCCCGTCATAAGGGACGTGGGCGGAAATTCATTTCCCGCTGGGAGGATGCCCCTCACAGGACTCTTAACCGCCCACCCCATCCCCTGCCCCATCTCCCTCCACTAACAGCTGCCCAAATGCCCCCCCAGTCCCTGAGGAAATCGAAGCCCCCCCCCCTCCACCCCGAAGCAGGAGGCTCAGCGCCCCTCCTTGCTTCCCTCAGGCCATTACCTCCACCCTCAGGGTCGGAGCTCCTCCATCGCTGCCTCCCGCTCCCGCCATTTCTCCGCAAGGACAGATCCTGGTGGTTGGTTCAGGAGTGGGCCGGCCTGTCGCCTGCCAGCCTAGGCTCAGAGGCTTGGGGGCAGTGGGTGGGTGACCCTCGGCGCCTTGTTATGAAGTCCAGTCGGCCGGCCTTCACCCAGAGCTTTAGGGCAGCCCAACCGGAAGTAACTGAGGGCTGCACGTGACCCTGTGGTCTGGGACCTACACGAAGGGGGGTGGGGGCGCGTGTCTCTTCAGCCGCGCCTGCGCCCTGGGCTCCAAGGCACGTGCACAGCAGGACGGGGCACCTGAGTGGGGCAGGGCCTTGGGCCTTGTGCAGAGGGAGGAACGTTAGAGCACTGTCTAGGGACAGGCTACACTGGGGCCTGACAGAGCAGTTAGGCCTAGAACCAGGTTTCAACATCCCAACTTTAGTTTTTCCTTTTTTTTAATCTCTGGCAAAAATAATCAGCAAGCATTTATAAAGCAGTTACTATGATAATTAAGCAGTTATAAAGCCCTTATTATTGGATTATGGAGAAAGCAAGGGAATTCCAGGAAAACATCTACTTCTGCAATTTATAGACTATGACTAAAACCTTAGACTATGTGGATCATAACAAAATGTGGCAAGTCCTCAAAGAGATGAGAATGCCAGATCATCTTAGAACTTGTCTCCTGAGGAACCTATATTCAGGCCAAGAAGCAACAGTTAAAATCAAACATGGAACAACTGATTGGGTTGAGATTGGAAATGGAATTTGACAAAGCTGTATATTATCATTTTATACGTCATACAAAAGTGCCAGACTAGATGAATCAAAAGCTGGAATTAAGGTTGCCAGAAGAAATATCAACAATCTGAGACATGCAGATGATACCACTCTGATGGCAGGAAGTGAAGTGGAATTAAAAAGCCTCTTAATGAGAGTGAAAGAGGAGAGTGTAAAAGCTGGCTTAAAGTTTATTTAAAAAAAAAAAACAGAACAAAACTAAGATCTTGGCATCTGGTCCTATCACTTCCTGGCAAATAGAGGGAGAAGAAATAGAAGCAGTATCAGATTTTATATTCTTGGATTCAAAGATCCCTGCAGATGGCAACTGCAGCCATGAAATTAAAGACCCTTGCTCTTTGGAAGGAAAGCAAATCTGGACAGCATACTAAAAAAAAGAAACATCACCTTGCTGGCAAAGGTCCATATGGTCAAAACTATAGTTTTTCCAGTAGCAATATATGGCTGTGAGAGCTGGTCTGGAAGGAAAGCTGAGCACAGCAGAATTAATGCTTTCAAACTGTGGCGCTAGAGAACACTTTTGAGGGTCCCTTGGACAGCAAGGAGATCAAGGAGATAAGGTGCTATTATTTTCCCCATTTTACAGATGAGGAAACTGGGGCAAACAGACGTTTAGTGACTTGCCCAGTTATATAGAGAATAAGTGTCTGAGGCTGGATTCAATTCAGTTCTTCCTGACTCCAAGTCTAGAGCTCTACCTGCTGTGCCACCAAGCTGCCCCATGGGTCGGGTACTGAGTAAATTTTAATAAAAGTCCAGCGAGTCTCTGCCATCCAGGACCATACATTTTAATGGGGTAGACACACACATATACACACATCTTAAGATGTGTAGATGTACATATAGACAAGATACATGAATGCATATCTTACCTATTTAAAATATGTACAAGCCGACTACAGAGTAATAGAAAAGTAGCTTTAGAGGGGAAGGAACTAGCAGCTGGGAGCATTTTAGGAGAGGTTTCCTGCAGACAAGTTCCATTTGAGCTGTCTTAAAGGAAAGCAAGGATTCTAAGAGGTGGAGGTGAGGAGGGAAAGAATATTCCAGGCATGGGGGACAGCCAGTTCAAAGGCATGGAGATATAGCATGTCATGTGGGATGAACAGCAAGATAGAAATGACAAGATTGGCAACTGATTGCATATGAGTGGTAAGCGAATAATCCATGATGGCACCAGAGTCATGTACCCAGTAGACAGAAAGATGGTGGTACCCATGACAGTAATAAGGAAGTTCAGAAGAGGGGTATGGTAGGTTTTAGGGAAAATGAATTCAAATAAATACCCCATAGTCAAATACAAGGTGGTTTGGGATGGAGGGCACTAGCAGTTGTGAAGGAATCAGATAAGGCTTAATATAGAAGGCAGTACTTAAAGGAAGAGAAGGATTTTGCAAGGTGGAAGTGCTGGAAAACGGTACATGCCAGGCACAATGGGGTGAGGGGAGGCAGGAGGAGAAGTGTGGCCAGTGCAAAAGCATATAGATAGGAGATGTAGTGTGGTGTAAGGAAAGGTGAGCAATGTCCAATGGGGCTAAAAAAAATCATTTTGGGCCAGGCTGTAAAAGGCCCACAATTAAACAAAGGAGTTTACATTTTATCCTAGTGGCCAAAGAGAGTTGATAGAGTAGGGGTGAGATGTGGTCAGATTTGCATTTAAGGAAAATTACTTTGGCAACAGTGTGTAGGATTGGCTGGAGTAGAGAGGGACTTGAGGCAGGGAACACATGAGGAAGCTATAATAAAAATCTAGATGAGAGGTACTAAAGGCCCGGTAGTAAAGAGAATGGGCCAGATATGAGAAATGCTATGGATAAAGAAATGCAGGATTTGGCAACTGATTGAATATGCTGCGTGAGGGAGAGTGAGGAGTCAAGAATAATGCCAAGGTTACAAATCCAAGAGACTAAAAGGAAGACGATGTCTTCAGCAAAAATAGGCAGGCTTGAAAGACAAGAAGGCATGGAGAAAAAGATGATGAGCTCAGTTTTGTCAATCAATCAGTCAAAAAAAGCATTTATTAAGCACCTACTATGTGCTAAGTGCTAGGGATACAAAGAAAGGCAAAAGACAGTCACTGCTCTCAAGGAACAGTTTTGGACATGTTGAGTTTGAGATGTCTCTGGGTCATGAAAGATAAAGATTGAGAAAAGCCCACTAGATTTAAGAGATCACTGGTAAGGCTGAATGGTGAAGCTTCAGTTTAATTATAAGGTTAAAAAGTCAGAACGCCAAGGATAGGGCACTAGGCCTGTAGTCAAGAAAATCTGAGTTCAAATACAGCTTCAGACACATACTACATGTATGTGT
The DNA here is from genome assembly GCF_011100635.1 of Trichosurus vulpecula. NCBI lineage: Eukaryota > Metazoa > Chordata > Mammalia > Diprotodontia > Phalangeridae > Trichosurus > Trichosurus vulpecula. The sequence continues at coordinate 249,346,847 of NC_050574.1, read as the reverse complement.
CTGGATAAGTCACTTAACTTCTGTTTGCTTCAGTTTCCTCAATTGTAAATGCGTATAAATAATAGGCCTTACCTCACAGAGTTGTTGTGAGGATCAAATGAGCTAATATTTGTAAAGAGAACTTAGAGTAGTGCCTAGCACAGAGGAGGCACTATATTAATGCCTATTCTCTCCTTCCTTTCCAGAATGCAAAAAGGCTGTGAAGAGAAGTAGCCTGGAGTAGTGGACAGAGCTGTGGACTTGGAGACAGGAAAATCTGGGTTCAAATCCTCTCTGAGAAATGTACTAGCTATGTGAACCTGAACAGATCACTTAGCTTCTTTCTTCGCCCATAAAATAAGGGGCTTGGATTAGATGGCCTTGAAGGTTGCTTTCATCTTGAAAGCTTTAATTCTGTCACACTATGAGAGTGAGAGGAAAGGAGGTGAAGACACTGAGTTTAGATTGCTTTTTCAAGTTTAGCTGAGAAAGGTAGGAGAGATATAAGATAGTGGGCATAGGAGGATCTAGTGAAGGTTTTTGTTTGTTTCTTGAAAATTTGGGAATGCTTGGGGACAGCAGGGAAGGAACCAGTATATAGGAAGAGAATGAACATTATAGAGAGAATAAAAAAGACAATGGGAATAATAGAGTAATCTGCCAGATAAAGATAGTCAAGGATTAGATCAAGGGCACATATAGAGAAATTGGTCTTTGCAAAAAGAAGGGACAACTACCTTGTCATCAGAAACCGAGGTAACTAAGTGGTGAGGAAGTGTACACACACACACACACACACATACACACGCATACATACACACACATATTTCTCTATATATACACATATGTACTCATATACACATATAGATATACATTATATATAAAATAAAGACTATAGACAGTAGAGCTACAAAAATAATAAAAATTCACTTATAGAAACACAATTCGTTTTTAAAATCAAGATTTCCTCCAATAGAATAGCTCTTTAAAGGCAGGGACTATTTAATATTCTGTTTTTGCATCCCTAACAAATGGCACAGTGACTTGCATATAGTAGAGGCTTAATAAATCTTGTTAAATGGAATCAACACCAGGCTGGATTTATACCTGATATACAGGGATAGCTAAACTTTAGAAAAACTTAAAAAATAATACAACCTATATACCAAAAAAATTGATGTGGTATCAGTAGAACGCCTACTATGTCCCAGGCATGGTGCTAGGCCATGGTGAGGCAATAGCAAAAATGTAAGTCTCTTCCCTCACATAGTCTCTTTCCCCCCTTATCGTCTCTGGGGGAGACAGCAAAGGACTTCAGTCAGGGAGGAAGGAAAAGGAAACCACACAGGTAACTTGTAGGGGTTTTGTCTCCTGAAGTTGTCAGAAATTTGGTTACATCCAGGAAAAATTGAAGAAAACGAAGGAGGAATAATCCTGAGGCCCAGGTACTGATCCAGATTCTACCTTCAGGTTGACAGAGAAGCAGAATCAAGAAAATGAAGATAGGATTAAAGAAAAGGATAAAGAAAGATCTCGGAGTAAAATCTGAAGAGGAAATTAGACCCTCAATAAGTAAAAAGACATAGTTTGCAAGACAAGGCAAGTAGAAAAAGGTAAGTGGAACATTAGAGGAAATTGATGTAGTGGCTTAACAAGTGGGGCAAATTGTTGGGAAAATTTTTTATAGACAATTTCTCCGATAAGGTCTCAAATCTCAAATATACAAAGAACTTTGTGAAATCTGTAAGAATATGAGTCATTCCCCAATTGATAAATGGTGAAAGGATATGAACAGGTAAAGAAATCAAAATAACTTATATGAAAAAATCCTCTAAATCATTATTAATTAGAGAAAGACAAATTAAAACAACCTTGAGATATCATTTTACACCTATCAGATTGGCTAAGATGATTGAAGGGGAAAACAAATTGTTGAAACAGAGTAGGGGTTGGTGCAAGGCTGAAGAGGAAGCTGGTGGGGTTGTGCAGTTGTATTTTAGACTAAAGAAAAGTTGAGTAGGGTTGTCAGGTTATTAAGAGGTGACACTTGCCTATAAAAGTTTTAACCAAGTGCTTAGTTTTAAGGGGTTAATACTCGCAACTACTTAAAGAAAACTGCAGAAAATCTCAACCACTATGGAGGATAAAGAAGATTTGGCAGTGTATTTCATCAAGTGTGTGTTGTTTGCATTTCCGCCAAGCAAAGTACCTGTTACCTAATTTTCCTTCTGGAAGAGAAGGTGAAGGGACCTAAAAAAGCGTGCCTCTCCACATTCCAAGTTCTTGAGGAGAATGAAGTGCTCCTAAAGGAAACAGAAGCAAGGCTTTGAAGGGGAAAAAGAGAACAGAGTTGGAGGAGGGGAAGACTTGACACTTGTCAAGATTTTAAAGAATGTAAACATTACACAGGGGAGGAAGTGAGAAAAAGGACAACTGTGCAGTTAGAGATTAAAAACAGATTGAGGCTCTTCCTGAAGAGAGGGGGAGGTAGAGGCTCATGATAATCCAATTGCCACTTGCAGGAAAGTGCCATGCCACCATGATGAACTTTGATGAGGTAAAAGAAAAATATTATGAAGATATGGAGACCTTCATCATCAATGTACTGAAAGAAGAGAAGCTTGTATTTCTGGGTGACTTTAATGTAAGAATAGATGCAGACAACCAGATATGGCAGGGAATCTTTGGAAGGAATAGAATCAGAAAAAACAACAGCAACTGTCTCTTACTACCAAGAGTTGTGCATCTCATGACCTTCTCATCACCGACACTTGTCTTCCATTTACCTAAATACAATAAAACTTCATGGACACACACTTCCAGAAAACATTGGCATTTAATAGACTCTCTCATTGTAAGGAAAGGAGACAGACAGGATGTGAGAGTGACAAAGGTGATGTATGGTGCCAAGTATTGAACTTATGATAGACTTAATCTCTCCAAGTGAATATTCATATTGAACAAAAGCAATAGCTCCAAGGCAAGACTACCGGGAAACATAATGTCAACAGATTAGAGGGCTTCTCTTAGCAGGAAAAGTTCATTGCTAACTTGGAGGGAAAGCTGACATGGTTGGCAACAGTGGAGCAGAAAAGGAGTGGACAGCTTTCAGATATTTGGTATATAGCACTGTATTTACTCATCTGGGCCAGAATACTTGCAAATATCAAGACTGGTTTGATGAAAAGATGGGGAAATTCAGAAGCTGCTAAATGAAAAATGAGAACTCTACAGGGTTTACCAGCAGGATAATTCATTTGTTTCTAAGAAGGCAGCATTTAATTCTATCAAAACTAAAGTACAAGCAAAGCTTACAGAGATGCAGGATTCTTGGCTCAGTAAGAAGGGAGATGAAATTCAGTTTTATACTGATAGTAACAATCCAAAGGGCTTTTATGATGCCCTGAGGGCTATTTATGGGTCAAAGACCTTTAGTGAATCCCAACCACTCAGTGCTGATGGAGCCTCATTGATTAGTGATAAGAACACGATCCTGGAGAGATGGGCCAAACACTTCCACTGCATCACTGTCATTAATCAATGCTGAAGCCATCTACCATTTACCTTAGATTGAAGTCAATCCCCCTCTAGCTGAACTTTCAGCTAAAGAAGAGTTTTGAATGCCAATTGGCTCTTCTCATGTGGCAAAGCACCTGGTGCTGAATCTATTCCAGCTGAGACTTAAAAGGTAGGGGGTCTACTGCTCCTACAAAAACTGGCTGAAATTTTCCAGGTTATAAGGCAAGAGGAGGTTATCCCTCAGAAATTCAAGGATGCCTCCATTGTCCATCTCTATTAAGGAAAAAGAAATATATTGTCCTGCAACAATCATGGGATTGGGGGTGGGGGTGGGCGGTCTTCTCTCTTAGCCATTGCTGGCAAGATTCTTGCTAGAGTACTCCTTAATAGCTTGATCCTTCACTTGGAAGATGGTCATCTACCTGAGAGCCACTGTGGTTTCAGAAAAGGCTGAGAAAGAGTTGATATGGTGTTCACTGCCTGAAAACTCCAGGAAAAATACAAGGAGCACAACAGAGGTCTGTATACAATGTTCATCGATCTAACCAAGGCCAATGATACTGTCAGTAGCAAGGGCTTATGGGAAATTATGGCAAAATTTGGTTACTCAGAGAAGCTTATCATTATTGTATGTCATTTTCATGATGACATGCTTACATGGGTTCTGGATAATGGACAATGCTCTTGTGCTTTCCCAGTCACCAATGGAGTAAAGCAGGGTTGTGTGCTTGCTCTATGCTTTTTAGTCTGATGTTTTCTGTGATGATGTCAGATGCCTTCAGTGAGGATGAAATAGCATCAAGGTCAGCTACCACACTGACAGTAAATTATTTAACTTGAAAAGGCAACAAGTCAAGACTAAAGAGAAAGGAGAGTTGGTGCATGATTTTTTGTTCATAGATGATTGTACACTCAATGCAACCTCTAAGGCTGAGATGCAGCAAAGCATGAATTGATTCTATGCTTCTTGCACCAATTTTGGCCTAAAAATTAACACCAAGCAAACACAAGTTCTCCACTAGCTAGAACCATACCATCTCTATGTGGAACCATCAGTTATAGAAAATGGAGAAATATTGAATGCTGTAGATAAGTTCCCTTACCTTTGCAGCACACTTTCCAGGGATGTACACATAGATGAAGAGGTTGATGCACACATTACCATAGTTCGGTGTTTGGGAGGTTCTGAAGGAAAGTGTGGAAGAGAAGAGGTATTAGACTGCCTACCAAACTGAAGGACTGCAGAGCCATTGTGCTGACCTTATTGTTATATGCATGGGAAACCTGGACAATCTACCAGCCCCATGCCAGGAAATGGAATCACTTCCATTTGAATTGTCTTGGGAAGATTCTGAAGGTCACTTACCAAGGTAAGATAACAGACACTGAGTTCCTTTATCAAACTTAACTGCCAACCATTCAAACTATTGCAGAGAGCAATAGGGTTGGCTCATGGATAGGCCAAGTCAATATATTAAAAATGACAATTCTACCTGAGTTAAATTACTTATTCAGTGCCATGCGAATTGAATTTCCAAAAAAATATATTTTATAGAGCTAGAAAAAATAAGAAGAAAATTCATCTAGAAGAACAAAAGGATATAAAGGGATTCGAAGACAAAATGCAAGTTTGCCTAAAAGACTTAATTTATAGAGAACTGATACAAGACAAGTGCTCACATGGAGATCAGAAGCAAGACAAGGACACTCTCAAGGTCTCTCTGAAGAACTTTGGAATCAATTGTGTGACATGGGAGACACTGGCAAAGGAACACCCAGCATTTTATGCCCACAACAAAGAAGGTTGCTATGCTCTATGAGTGACACAGAATTGCAGTAACTCAAAAGAAACATGAGATGAGAAAATTTAGAGAAATCTCCACTCCAAATGTTCACGTGGACTATTTGTACCCACCTGGGCACTATTCTCCCCACCTGGGCTCTTATAGTAGTCTTTGCCCTCTCACTTGAATACATCTAGGCAAGAAATAAAGAGAAAACCTTGCTTTGCTTTTGAATAAACTCTCAGTTCCAGCTTAGCAGTCAAAAGGCTATTTCTTCATCACATGGTTAATAGACCAGAAATAGACACAGCTCCATTACATATACCGTGAAGTACAGAACAGATCCCTCCAATACACATGCTAGGGGAGCAGATTCACCAACCCATGTGTGCCTCCAAGGCTCCCTCCAGAGTGCTCATTTCCCTTTATATTTTTCACTTGTGATCTCATCAGCTCCCATGGATTCAACTATCGTCTCTATGCAGATTATTTTCAGATCTGTTTGTCCAGCTCTGTCCTCTCTTCCGACCTCTAGTTTTACATCTCCAGTTGCCTATTAGACATCTAGAACCAAAAGTCAGATAGGCAGATATCTTAAATCAACATGTTCAAAACTGAACTCCCTATCCATCCCTTCCAAATCCACCTCTATTCCTAACTGCCCCATTACTATTGAGGGTACCCAGTCACCTAGGCTTGTAACCTTAGATTAACCTTGATTCCTCACTCCCACAATACCCCCCATATCCAATTAGTTGTCAAGTTCTATCATTTCTATCTTCACAATATCTCTCATATATACAGGTACATGTAGAGGGGTTGGCCTTCATGAGGATAGAGGAATGATTGCACAGCTCTCATCATGTTATTCATTCCCCTTGTTCAAAAACATATATGATTCCTCATTGCCTGCTAACAAGAATCCAAACTCCTTAATAGGCATTTCAGAGCATTTTATAATCTGGTTCTAAGACCTTCATATACCTACCTCCCTTTTCTTCAGCTAAGCTAGATCACTCATCATTATAGAACACATTTTATATTTTCTTGCCTCCATGTCTTTATTCATGCTGCTTCACATGTCTAGAATATTATTTTGCTTTTCTCCTATTTGTGACCTGATTCACTCACTAAGGCCTAGTTCAAATACTATGCCTCCAGGAATGCTTCCTTGTCCTCCCTTTTGTAATGGCAAGTGGGGTGGGACTTTTTTTGTTGTCTTTTGTTTTGGAGTGCTTCTCAACACTAAGGTAATCAAGTGCCTTTGAGTCTTGCCTTTGTAAATGTAATAGCAAGTAAAGTGGGACCTTTTGTTGTCTTTTGTTTTGGAGTGCTTCTCAGCACTAAGGCAATCAAATGTCTTTGCGTCTTGCCTTTGTTTGAATCGAGTCATTGATTGGAAACAGTATATATGTATATGATGTGGTCCTAGTGATTAAAGATCTTTCCCACATCCTTTTGCTAAGTAGGTGTTAAGCCCCAGGGCCCTAAACAGGGTATATATGCTCTGAGGTTGGCATTTTGCTTTTGGGGGCACAGTCATTGGAAGTGTGTTGGTGATTTGGCAGGACAAGACTCTGGGTAGCCATTGGAACCCTCCTCCTCTGGCTTTAAAAATCCAGATGTTGAGGCTTCTCTCTCTGTAACTATTTATGTAATGTCTTAGTGAGATGGCTAGAAGCCTGTCATTGATTTGTGTTATTTTGCTCTGTTTATATAATTTCTGCTTGTGATTTCTGTTTGTGTTTTCTCTGAAGTTCAGGGTGCTGACTTTTCCCCTTGAACTAAGTGAATGATATATGTATGGTTAATTAAGTAAGATTGTTAACTCCTTAAAGATGCTTTCCTTAGAAAAGCAGATCAAAGAACCTGTGCTAGTAGCTCTCCTGTGTGCTGGTATTATTGGCCTTACACAGCCACAGTAGCAGCAAGTAGCACTGTAGTTACACATTTATAGAGGTATTCCTCCTCTCCTCTGTATTTACTCCTGGCACTTAAAAATAGTCTCTTAACAGGGCACTTAACCATACCCTGTATACTATGTATCTATTTATATTATATCATCTACTAAACTGTCTTAGAAGTCTTAAAAGATAAGAGATATACCTTATTTATCTTTGGTATTCCTTAACAGCACTTGACCATGTACTTCAGCAAAGTAGATATTCAATAAATATTCATTATATCAAAATATAGCACCTGAAATACTTCCCTCTCATATGTGGGTGCCCCAAAAGCTATCCTGACTAAAAGGTACTCAGTGGGTCTATAGCCATTCAAAACCATAACTCAGGAGCCCTCTACAGTATGTTCACTTTTACTAGTGAATCAGAGTACACAGTTAGTAAAAAATAATGATATTTAACAAAGTAGCCATCAGAAAAAGTAGCAATAATGCATATGGATAATGAATGAGGGATACACATGTAGGGAACATGCGTGACAATGGCACAAATATGGAAGGGCAACTCAGGCCTCAGATGATGTAGTACAGCTATCCTCTGCTTAATATCATCATGTTATTCCTGCTGGGAGCTGCTCTCTGCTGCGTCTACTGACCATTGAGCACTAGTCTCAAGTACAGGGTGTCCCTAAAGTCTGGACACATAGGCAAAATGCCTATTTTGAAATATTTGGAATATTACAGATCTTAGCCCCCTTGACTTCTTTTTCTGGGGTATGCTAAAAGAGAAGGTGTAAGCAATGAAAATCACAGATGCAACACACTTGATTGAATGTATAAAGAGTGAATGTGCTAAAATTGATGGCAATGTGGAGTTATTGCATCAAGTTCAAGTGAATCTTGCAAAGCGCATCAACTTTTGCATCACAAATGATGGAAATCATATTGAAGATGTTATTTGTTAATATTTCAATTAAATAAACTGTTGTTGAAAATTTCATTCATTTAATTTCTTGAAAATAGGCATTTTTGCCTATGTGTCCAGACTTTAGGAACACCCTGTATTATCCCTTGGTGTGAGTACCATGTTTGTCATGAATTTTTTGGAATTGCGATTGATCATTGCATTCACTGGAATTCGTAATTCTTTCAAATTTGTTTTTGTAAGATTTTTATTGTATAACTTGTTCTGGTTCTGCTATAGAAGTCTTACTGAAGAATTCCCCTTCTCATTGGTAGCACAGTAGTATTCCATCCCATTCACATACTATGAGTTGCTCATCTGTCACCCAATGGATGGGTACCCCCCTCAATTTCCAATTCTTTGTCATTACAAAAACAACTGCTATAAATAGTTTTTGGACACATGGGTCCTTTTTCTCTTCTTTTTTTTTTTATCTTTTTGGGGACATAGACCTAGTAGAAATATCTCTTGGAATATGTTGGCATAAAAATTCATACATGGATATAAAAAATTCAAAGACTCCAACCTTTGACTAGGTTAAAGAGTACACATAGTTTAATAAATTTGGGGGCATAGTACCTAGCTGCTTTCCACCCAACTTTCACCTGTGGCTTCAAGCAGCTGTGGCATGTGCAAGTGGCCACACTTCAGTAAACCATTTTGGCAGAAGGGCTGAACCAGGTTGAGGGTAACCAAGGGGTCTCAAACCTTTGGTGAGTGGGGGGGAGGGGTGACTACCCCAAGCATGTGAGGACTTCCCCTGGTGGAATGGGCAGATGAGAACAATTTATTCCAATGGCCATGAAGGCAGCTGAAGCAGGCATTGTGGAGTGCTTAGAGCTTGGTTAGACATCAAAGACACCAAGGTCATCCACTGCATCTTGAGCCATTACCAGTTGTCTTGATTCTGTCCTGCCACTGGACTGTGATGACTCTGGAGGAGAAAGTGAGGCCAACAACTTCATGCAACTCTGCCTCACTTAAGTCCAATTTACACATGAATCAAAAGACATCACTCATACCATTTTACCATTATACCTATCTCAAAGTCCTATGGCGACAAGCAGGTGATGAAGCAGCAGGTGCAGATGCACTGGGAGCTGTAGTCACAATCCTGCACACAGGCAGCCCAGGCCATATGGTCATTTCTCACTGGAAGCTGCAGTGGGATTCAGCAGCCCCCTGGGTGTCTGAGCAGCCTTTTAAGGATCTACTGCTCATCTTCTGGTGTGAAGAAAGGGCTCGAAAAGGTGCCCTAAAAATTGTCTGCTTACCCAGCCCTGGCCTGATTACCGGGGCAGGCAGGGAATCCCACTCTGTGGTCAAAATACAAAGAAATATACAAAAATGTCTGCAAAGACAATTCCACTCACCATTGGCATATGGAATGTGCATGTACTTATAGACAACACAAAATCCAGTAGACCTGAAAGGTGAACAGCTCTTGTTGCAAGAGAACTCAGTAGGCATCGCATCCAAATAGCAGCCCTGAGTGAAACAAGACTGGCAAATGAAGGCCAGCTTACTGAAGTCTAAGCTGGATACGAGTTTTTCTGGAGTGGCCAGTGAAGGGGAGTGACGTGAAGCTGGCATAGGTTTTGCAATCAAAACTAATCTAGTCAATGAACCTGTATGCCTGCCAAAAGGAATGAATGATAGGCTCATGACAATGCTATTGTCACTTGCAGGAAAACATCACACCACCATCATCAGTGCCTATGCTCCCACCTAATTGCTTTCCAGAATGGTTGAACCAATTCCCAACTCCACCATTAGTGTGCATTAATATACCTATTTTCCCGCAGCTTTTTTAGCATGACACTTTCTTTTTTGGTCAATTTGGTCAATCTGTTGAGTGTGAGTGAAGCAGAACCTAAAAGTTGTTTTAATTTCTCTATAATTATTACTGATTTTGAGCATTTTTTAATATTGCTATTGATTGCTATTGATGTATTTCTTCCTCTGGAAACTGCCCATTCATAACCATTGACCATGTATCAATTGGGAAAGTTTTTATTCTTATACATTTGAAAAAGTTCCCTATACATGTTACAAATAAGATTTTAACCATAGAAATTTGATGCAAAGATTGCTATCCTTACTGCCCATTTTCCTGCTTTTTTAATTTTGGCTGCATTGGGTATTTGTACAAAGACTTATAAATTTTATATAATCGAAATTGTCTATTTTACTTTTTATGATCCTTTCTCTTCTGTTTGCTTATTAATTCTTCCTCATCCATAGATCCAAATAATTCCTTCCTTGCTCCTCTAATTTGTTCAAGATGTCACACTTTATGTCTAAGGCATGTATGCATTTGGAGCTATCTTGGTATTTGCAGTGTGAGACGTTAGTCTATGCCAACTTTCTGCCAGACTGCTCTCCAGTTTTCACAGCAATTTTTGCCGAATAGTAAGTATTCAATACAATAGCTGGGATCTTTCTGGGCTTATCAAATTAGATTACTGTACTCATTTGCTTCCGTATATCATATAACTAATCAGTTCAACTGATCATCTTCTGTATTTCTTGGCCAGTACCAAATCAGTATATTTTATTTTAAACAATCAATGTATTTCTAAAAAAATTATACAAACTACTATTTTGAATGCTCTAGTGGAGTAATAGGAATCCTGTGGCAATTTTTTTTTCAAATACTCCCTAAATTCTTTTGTAGAAGTGTATCTTCATGTATTGAAATAGTTGCAGTGTGTACCTGCATAGTGTCATCTGACTTTTCTGATAAGATAACCACATTTGTGTAAAACAGTATGATAACAGCATGGCTTTTCTAAAACATGACTCTCTATTTCATGAATTTTCTAAATATATTTCCCATTGTTCCACTCCATCTATTTCCCATTATGCACCTCTCTCCATTTGATCCCAACTTCCTCTTCTCTAAGAAATCTATTGATACAAAAATCAACAGTATTTTAATGCAGCAAAAACAAAACAAAGGAGAAAATAGTATTAGTGGAAATTGCATTCAAAATATCTATAAAGTGCATAAAATATCCGAGAGCCAATTTGCTGACTTACATGAATACAATTACAAAACAATTAAAAAATAACTTGAATAACTGGGGGAGGGGGAAGGGTATTCATTAGTTGGGCCATGCCAATATAGCAAAGAAGAATGATACCAAAAGTAATTTTTAAGATTTTAATGCCTTACCAAACTATTAAGGGTTAGCTTTGTAGAGCTAGACAAAAAAAAAAAATCATTTAGTTAAACAAAAGATCAGAGAACTGATTCTGTAGGTTGGAGTTTGTGAATTTTTTTATGTCCAAGAACATGGTCAATTTTTGTAAAGACACCAAAGCTGAGAACTAGGTATACTTTTCTTCCCTCTCCAATTTCCATTTAGTAGTCATTAGAGATCTACCATAGCTAACTTTCCTGAAACTTTTTAGAGTTTTATTTTGTTAGAATTTTCTAAATTTGAAAGGCTTATATTAAGGTCCCTTTATTTTCCATTATTTATCTTCCTGTAGTTCAAAGTTTTTAGATGCTATGCCATTTGATGCATATTTGATGCAGAATAGCAATATTATTTCATTATTCAAGGCACATTTAAGTATATTGTAGTTTCTCCGCTTATCTATTTTTAAGTGTCTTTGACTATGGCCTTGTTACTACCCTTGCTTTTCTTGCATTAATCTGAAGCATAGCTTCTACACCAGTCCTTCAACTCAACTGTAAAGTTTTATGTTTGACATGTTCCTTGTAAACAATACCGTTTTATCCTTTCTAATCTTTTCTGCCATTCTCTATTTAATGGGTAAATTCATTTGATTCAATTATCATTTTTAGGTGTGTTTTCTCCTCACATTTCCTCATAAATATTGTCTGATTCTGACTGGGATCTTTGGTTCCTGATTCCTTTCTTTCTGGCTGCAAGCAGTACCTTTTTCTTTATTTAAATGGAAAACCGGATTTTGGCCATGACATTTCTGGGTGGTGGGTTCAATCTGGTTTCTTTCAGGAGGAATCTTTTTATTTTCACCTTGCTCTAATAATTCTGGAATTTTTTCTTTCATAATTCAAAATGTTGTAGCCCAATTCTTTTTCTTTTTTTTTTGCAGGGGCGGGGAGGGGGTTTAGTCATGGTTTTCAGGGTGTAAGTATAATGATTCCTAAATTCCCTTGTCTGGTTTTCCAGGTCAGTTGTTTTTGATAGTATATATGTCTACACCTGTAGACATACAGATATATTTCACTTGTCCTAATTTTTCATTTCATGATACTGTTGTATTTCTTGTTGCTTTGTTGAATCACTAAGTTGTTTGCTTCATTCTGTTATTCTCCAAGATGTCAGTTCCTCCAGTTCCTCATCTATGTCCCCTGCTTTAGTTCTTGGCTTAGGGCTTTGTGCCGCAGACAGAACTACTCTCTCTCACTGCTGGATAGGGGTAGTTAAGCTCAGATCTGGTCTCCCATTGTAGTTTTGGTTTAGGATAGTGCTATACATAGGTAAAGTCCTACTTTCACTACAGTCTGGATTGGGAACTGGACCACAAGGCATTGATATCAAGCCCCACTCTTTGGTCTGCTTCTAAGTCTGACCCAGTTAGCATTGGCTTTAGGATTCAAGTTGTGTTGATATTACCCTTTTCCTAGGTGGCCACCTACCCAGATGTCTGCAACTCCATGTTCATAGAACACCCCATGAGATGGCATTGGGTTTAGGCTGATCTCCTAATGTATAGTCAGATTCCTCAAGTTGCTTTGGACTTGGGTCTTTTTCCCTTTTGCCACTGCCTAGCTGGGGGTCTCAACCTCTGAAAGGGACCAGGAACAGGACCCTTGCTTCAGGTCTTGTTTCCTTGTGCTATCCATGATGGAATAGAAAAGCTCAGTGGTGTTTTCCTTTGGTTCTATTGTTTCATATGAAGCTCTTCATCATTGTTAAAAAATATGCCTCAAGGGATAAGGTTGGAGTTTGTAAAAGATGTTTTTGGACCCCGCCCTAGGTACTGGAACTATGTCTAGCAGATGCTGACTGATATGGTGTGCAACTGAACAATGCTGATCTAGTATATTGTAAAAACTGTTTCTTTCAATATGAAGTTTACTGTAATCATATTTAGTAAAAATGACAAATATTTTATGTTACCCTTGATGTTTAGGATTATACCTTACAGAGTAAATTATACAAAAAGGTTAAGAAATATTTACTTAATTTGCTGAATGAATAAAAATGAATAAATGATAGAGTTAATTAAAAAATTATCCTACTATATACATTAAGAACCAATCAATCTAGGTTGGACTTTTTATACATATGTGTAATTTATTTCAGTTTACAAAATGGTGACTCTTCATTAAAAAACAATTATTTATAACACAAGATGCAAAAATGCTTAAGACATGATTATAAAGTTTTAAAGCAGAAAATATTTTTTAACTGAAGGGAAAAAAGAAACAAAATATTCTGTTTTATTAAATAATTTATAAGTATCATATAGTTTTTGGAAGGTACGCTAAATGATAAAAAAATGGGCGACCATGAACACATCCCTTAATTTCACTTCCAAGCTGTAGCTTCATCCTATAGATAGTATCTTGTACATCCTCTTTTGATAAATACAAAGGTAGCTGTCGGGAGAGACGTACTGCTTCTCCCTATAAGGAAAAAAGCCATAAGGGTATCATTAGTATCTTGAAAGAAATACACTCATAATTTTGGCAGATTTGGTGAAAAAACGTTGGATACACATTCAATTTTTATCTTTTAATTATATTAACATAGTATTTTAGATGAAAAACAGATACTTTCAAAAGATACTACTTAATATGATTCCTTTTAGGGAGGAAAACACTATGCAACTGCAAAGTGATATTTTTATTTCCTTTTCCTACCTACTTTCAGAGCAGGAAATTGGTTTTATCCTAATCTTACAACTCTTAAGATACTTTCCCCGGCATTTTATATGACACAATAAGGCATCAAATTTCCATTTATTAAAAAAAAATATGGATCTGTAAAGAGAGACAAATGTTGGAGGTTAGCTAGTACACTTCACCCTAACACTACTGCCTAGTGAATAGTATTTAGTATAAAACAGACAGATCATTTACTGAGTCCCTTCTGAGGGGTATTAGTTACCAAAATTTCCAAAGCATTTTATTACTAGGTGTTTTGTCTATAACACTGTTCCTCATAGAATGCCCATCAATTTGGAAACAGCTGAACAAATTGTGGTATGTAATTGTAATAGAATACTATTGTGTTATAAGAAATGATGAAGGGGATGGTTTCAGAAAAACCTGGGAAGACTTATATGAACTGATACAAAGTGAAGTGATCAGAACCAGGAGAACAATGCACACAGTAAGAGCAATATTGTGATGATAATCAACTGTGAAAGACTTAGTTACTCTGATCAGTATAAAGATTCATGACAATTCAAAAGGGCTCATGATAAAAAATGCTATCTACCTCCAGGGAGAAAACAGATAAACTCTGAGTACAGACTGAAGCATATATTTTTTCCCACTTTCTTTTTCTTTCTTTCTTCTTTTGTCCAACAGGGCTAATATAGAAATATGTTTTTTCACATGTATGATGGGTATCATCTTGCTTGCCTTCTTAATGGGTAGGGGAAGAGTAGGAGAGAATTTGAAATTAAAAATTTTAAACGTTAAAAAAAAATCATAGTTCTAGCCTCCCTCCTCCAAAGGGAATAAAAAAAAGAGAAAAAGCTAACAAGGATAATAAAACCATTAAAACAAAAAACAAATATAATGGACCTAAGAATAGCATGATAGTAAGGCTTTAGTGTAGATAAACTAAGTGTTCTAAAATGCTGAGATTCTCCCCTAATTGAATCTTACATTCAATTAATAAACAAATGGCTTAATATTCCAATTCAGAACAAAAAATCTTTCACCATCTAAAAACCTGCCAACTTATAAATGCTAGTATTCACCTCTAAATAACTTATTACTTTACGAGGTCT
Source organism: Trichosurus vulpecula (assembly GCF_011100635.1). Lineage (NCBI taxonomy): Eukaryota > Metazoa > Chordata > Mammalia > Diprotodontia > Phalangeridae > Trichosurus > Trichosurus vulpecula. Next base: position 249,331,732 of record NC_050574.1, on the reverse strand, counting down.
ACATTCATAAACTTCCTTTGCATTTTTATTTAGCACCGCATTAAGGATTTCTTTTAAGTCCAATATTCCATAGAATGGGAGACAATTAGCCATTCCTTCTATTTCCAGATGGTTTTCAGTAACTGAAGTTCCTGGAATAAAGAAAAAAATATAAATAAAATCTTACATCAATTCTGAATTACATTCCAAAACATGTCCATTAAAAACAAAATCAATGTTAAAACATTTAGTGAACTTTGATTAGAATTCAATTCGGAAAAACGTTTCTTTTTTTCCCTTACTTAGAGACCACATAATTTCCCACAGGACTCCACATTAATAGGTGGTGCCCACTGACACTCCACATGTGCCTCAAGTAATGTAATTTCATCTAAGTTATTGCTGTTTTGCTAATTCTATTTGCTTAGAACATTTCTTTCTTTGGAGAGAAAATGAAGTCCCATGATATTTATTAAAATAAAAGTGACTTTAAGCGTTTTACCAACTGCTATTCAAGTTCCTAACCAAGACTGTTCTGGGCTCTATCTTTTCTCTCTTCACTCTCTCCCTCTGCAAATTCATCAGCTGACATAAGTTCAATTATCATCTCTAAAAAAGATAATTCCCAGATCCAAGTATCTATCTCAAATACTCAAATGAATTTGTGCTCTCACCAATATGTATGTTCCCTCCAATTATGCAGATTATAAGTCATCCATATATGTATATCCTGTGTGAATCTTGCCTATGTCCTCGCATATATCCACCATACAAGAGCCATCCAACATGCTAGAGACTTTCTTCACTTTCTCCTGACATCACAAGGGTACCAGCGGAGCACTGTTATCCCTTACTATATGACTAATTCATCTTTTTGAATAATACATTTCCCAGATAACATCCTTTACTCCTGTTCTTCTTTAAGGGAAAGTTCCTATTTGTTACATGTTGCAGCTTGAACACACCTATCATGATCTCTCCATTGTCTTCCAAATGATACTCATTGTCAGTATTTCAGTCTACTGTATTTCACGACTCAAAACTATGTAACACCACCAGTAGAATACTAGTATTAATTAGATGGGTCTTTGTTTCTGAAAGAAGTTTGGGGTCATTAAAACAGTTTTACACTCCTACTTAATTTTGGGTCCATCTTATTGTCTATATGTGGTATTTGTCACAGAGGGACTGATGGACAAGATGTACAGATTGTTCATAGAAAGTGAATGCTATAAACTGGCTAATACATATTCTTTATCTATTTGGTTTTTCTTGTGCAGATGATCAGGTTAAATTATGTTGAACAGTTACAGATCCCTTCAAAAAGATTTTGCAATATTCCAAACATTGGAAGCAATCAGCACGATGCCATCCATAAACAAAAGCATCTAGAGGACCTCACCATCCATAGAAAACTCTTCTTCAACTTGGACTCTATGTTGGATTTCCTCCATACAGTGGTGAACCCCACTGGAGGCCATAAATCTCTTGTTTTATGCCTTACCTGGTATGTTTGTAATGAGAGCATTTGAACAAGGTTATTTTTGTTGTTATTATCATTTAAGGAACTGTGAATGACTTTGATGTTTTGATATGAGATACCTTGTTGATATCTTCTAAGGTATCATTTTGCTCTACCAAATCAAATGCTTTTTTGATATTTAAAAAAGCAATACACATAATGGGGTCTTGTACTATCTTTACTTTTCAGGCAATTGTATGATAAAGATAGGGTCCACTCTTCCTCATTCCCCATGTCCAACTGGTTTCCAAGTTCTGTACCAAATCCACAACATCTTTCATGTCTATCCCCTTCTCTCTACTCACCCAAACTGAGTTAAAGATCTCATTACCTCTTGTCTGGATGATGAAACTGGTCTTTCTGTCTCTAGAATCTCCCCTTTCCAATCAGTTGTCTATACAGCTACCAAACTGATATTTCTAACATGGAAATCTGTCTGTTACCCCACTTAAAAATCTCAAATACCCTCATATTGTCTTTGGGAGGAAATACAAAATCCTTAGCCTAACATTTAAATCCTTCCATTTTTCCAAAACAGAGTTCCCATCCATTTTCTAGTCTTGTTCATATTATTCCCTGTCCTGTACTCTTCTACTACTATCAATTTGGCCTACTGTTTGCTCTCTATATATGACATTTCATCTCTTACCAACCATTCCTTCACACAGGCAGTTCCTCTGATGTAAGTTATAGAATCCTTAAGTTTCCTCTGAAGCACAGAACTTCTACATCTTCTACAAGAGCTCATTCCCCATATCCCCAGTTTTTAGTGTTACCTTCTTGAAATTAATTATATATACATATATAATTAATTATATATGACATATAATAGAAGAGTTAAGACTAGTACTGGAATAACTGCAATTAACATGAGAATGGATATGAAAACAGTCAGAGGAGAGATACAAAGTGCTATGAGAACACAAGAAAAAGATTGCTTCCGTCTTGAGAATCAGGGAAATATTCATGAAAGAGGATGACATTTGGGCCACTAATGATAGGGAGAACTGTCACAGAAGAAAATGAGGATATACAAGGAATTCTCCAGGAGAAGGCACCAGCAAGAGTGATGGAGAATTCAGAGAATGGTAGTCAGGCCATATTAATTAGAATACAGGAATACAAGAGGGGAATATGGGAGATAATTTTCTTAGTGTTAATTATGCCAATCATGTGATATATTGTTTGGAGGCTCAGAAGACCAAGGTTCAAATTCTGCCTCTGATAATTACCTCCTGTTTGACCTGGGGCAAGTTACTTAGCCTCTCTGAGCCTCAGTTTCCTAATTTATAAAAATGAGGGGCTTGGAATAGAAGCCTTTGAGGTCTCTCTTTCAGCTCTACATTTATGACCCTGTGATACTTTAAACCACCTGTAACAACCAGATTCTAGAGAACTGCTACCTTGGGAAACCTGAGTGACAAGTATCGAAGAAAATTAAAGAAAATAAGCAGAATTATTAATTACTTAATTATTCCAGTGGTTCAGTACATCAATTATCTCTGTTCTACAATTAAGCACAGGGCTCACGTTATCTCTTAGAGAGAAAACAAGAACAAAAACAAAAGAAGAAAGGAAATTCTGACTTTGAGAACATAAGAAACAAAGAAGTCTGTTTCTGGATGTTGGAGGGGACTGAAGGTCTACAAATAAGTTCCAGAAAAAGAAGGAATCTACCATCAAGACCACATGGCTACTGAGACCAAGTTGAGATGTTAGCTTAGAACAAAAGGTGAAGAATCTCATTTCAACAAAGGCTAAGACAAATTCGAACAAATCACTACTGAATGATTCAAACAAATCATATAGGATAGGAAAAAAATGGATCAAGGAAAGGGTAGGACTCCAAAGAGCTCTGAACCATAGAACTGAAGGGACAAAGAAGAAAGCTGTAGGATGGCCTTGAGTCAATATAGAAGATCCTAAAGCTCAACGACAAAAGCTCATTAAAGTATTTTCCTCATCTAGCAGGGAAAGACCTTAAGCAGACGCAAAGAATGGCTGCAAAGCAATACAGTATGGTCCAGAATTAGGAGATGAGCTGAAGGATTCAGCCTGGAGATAAGATTAGGAAAAACATCTTAGAAGGGACTAAATACCTCACCATTCCAGAAAGAAGTGCCAACCTAAATCCATTTAAGAATAGAAACTTCATTCTTCCCAAATAGGACCATGGAAAGGTGAAAGAACTAGGGGCTAGAAGTTCAATAAATTGTGTAAGCCAATTTCATCTGTGGTTACATGTTTGTAATGGCCAAACTGAGGGATCTTAATCACTTAAAAAAAGAAAAGAAAATGTACATTTTTCTTTGTCTATCCTGTTTCTTCAGCCAGTATTTCCCCTAATCATTAAGTGAAACAAATAGGCCCACTGTATGTTAAAAGGATGATAAAGATTATTATAAAACTATCTGATTAGTTAAAACAAAATGAATACAAGGCAAACTGTTTCAAATCCATTTACACTAAGTAGGAATTAATGCTTTCTTACCTGTAGAGTGTATGATGGCCTTTATAAAATGAGACTAAGAAAAGTTTTTACATAGCTACTATTTCACACGTTGAGAAGAAAGCTAATACATTAAAACTGTAGAAAGCAATTTAAGGAAATTAATAATTCAAATTATAAAATGCAAAAGGGAGCTTATAAAAGAAAGCATTTGAATTCATTTTTTCAAACTAAATAAATAGCAAACATGCCATCACACCTGGTATCAGTTTTATCCTGAATCCATTTGCTGTAAGACGTGGATCAGACAAGTAGGTTGAACCACTGAAGTCTTGATCATCTGTTGTCATTTTATTTAGGACCTCTAAATAATGAGATCCATTGAAAAGACTGAAAAAGAAATCACGGCCTTTTAATTTATCACATTATATATGGTAAAATTAAGCCAAAAAAAATGAAACATTTTGCCCACAACTCCCTTAGAAGATAACTCAAGGTCCATTTTAAAAGTATCTTTGTGAATGAATCTCACTGTAAAAAAGAAATGTAATTCAACAATACATTTATTAAGTAATTGTAATACATACAAGGTACTGTTTGGTTATGGGAAAACTATCAATGTCTTATTTATATAAAGAGGCAGTATGGTAAGGTAAAGAGTAATAGTTTTGAGGCTGAGTTCTGATATTAGCTGGTGTTATTTCAGGCTCTTCACTTCTCTAAGACTCAGCTTCCTCATCTGAAAAATGAGGCTAATACTTGCACCATCTATCTCATAGGGTCATTGTGAAAAAAAATCAGTATGTAAGCTGTAGAACATTCTAATAATTACTGGTCACAATTATGTAGTGCTTTATTTAAGGTTTACAAAGTACAACGGCCTCACAACACCCTTAAGTTGTTAGTATTAGTATTTTGATTTTACAGATGATGAAATGGGGCCAGAGAATTTAGATGATTTGTCCAATGTCACAGAGACAGAAGTGATTGAATCAAGCCTTGAATTTCTGTCTTCTGATGCTAAGTTCAGTGTTCTTTCTACTTTTCTATGCTGGCCCTCAGGTATGTAGAGGTACTAAATGGGTGAATTTTGCTATCATGGGGCCTTGGACATAACAAGCACTCAAATTTTCAGTAACAGTTCTCAAGGACTCACAATATTGAAAGCATGCCTTAAACACTACAAAGAATTAAAAAGGAATAAAAGGCAGCCTATATCTACTACGCTGAAATCAAATTTGTAAGTCTGGACAAAATGCTCTTCATATATAATATATAAATCTTTTATAAACCTGTGACATTGTACTTTTTAAATGGATACAGTAATATATTAATAATGTAGCCATTTAAGACATCATCTTGCTTAACTTCCAATCTCTGGGCAGGGCTTTCAAAATGATTAAAGTGAGACAGTATCCTTCTTATTCTTAAGAACTTCTAGGGAAGTAGATTCCATAACTTTTCTTAGTAGCTTGTTCCAATAGCTAATAACTCTAATAGTCAGGGAAAGCTTCCTGCATAGTTTAGAGTAGAGGTCAGCAGCCTGTGGCACTTGTGCCAAGGATGGTCACGAGCTGAATTTGAGTGGTGTGGCCTGGGTTGGCCCTCTGTGAAACTGTGAAGTAGCCAAAGTTCGTCTTTGGCACTTAGCCAACCAATGTCAATCTTGGCTAGACTGCATCATGCAACAGCTTCCTGGGTTGGGGGTATTGCTGATTTCTGTGTGTCTGCCATCCTATTATTCTCAGAAAGGGGTGCTCTCATACCAATCCCCAAGTCCCCCTCAATATAGGGAATAAATGAAGACCTTACTAACATATGGGCTAGAGAAGAGACACCATAGCCTGAAAAAAATACTTGGCTGCAATCAGGAGATACGTGCTGACCTCACTTTACATTGGTCACACTGACTGACCTTTAGAATATCGCTCAAGTTCTCAATGCTTTTATTTTGCCCATTCCAAAAATGGGAATATCTACTGCTACACAATATTTCATGCAGTATTTTGAAAAATACATAAATATACAAATAACATGCCAAGTCATTCTAGCTCTCTAAAAGAAATATGTACTATATAACAGAGACCTGTAATAGTGCTAGAAGACATAGATCATAACTTTTGTGTCATAGTGGGGTTTTTCACAAAAAATCACTGGAATATGTTGAGATACCAGCTATCAGTAATTCATGCTTAGAGAAATCAATTCCCATTGTTCCCTTAAGATGCCCAAATTACTTCCCAGTGGTGAATTTGGGGTAGCAGGACATTGTATGTTACAATTACCCTAGTAGAGTCACTTAATGAATTGGGATAAATGAGCTTGATGCATAAGTGTACTTTATAAAATGTTCTACAAATCATCCCATCTATAGAATTTTTAAGGCAATTACCATAAATAAATGTTTTTTAAAGCTTAGAATTCAAAATATTCTTTAAGTATATACAACTTCAGTTTTAAAAATTCATAATAAATATTAAAAAACCCCAGCATATTTATATTTTTACAACTTACCTCTCTGTTAATATTACTGGCTTCTCCAATGGCTCTGCAGGAAGCTTATGATTCTCAAGAAGTCTTTTAAATAGTAAAGCTTCTTCCACTCTGTATGGGTTCAGCAACATAATCTCTGTTTTGGAAGCAATTATCCATGCATCAGGAAAACTTAAATGGTGGATCAAGCAAAGTTCTTCTTTATGTAGCAAGTCACCCTTCATATACTTCCCATACTTAAGTTTTAAGGTTTTCATGGAAAAAGGAACCTGTACGATTTTTGTATTTTGTGTCTTATTTTTCCTTTTCTCACTCTGAGGCTGAAAAAGCTCATCAAGTTTTGGCTGATTAGAAAATGAAGTTTTCAGCTTGTGTTTCTGTGCCAGATTCTGTGCTGCTGTTATTTTTAATCTTTTTCCATTGTCTTTTGGTGTTCTTTGTAGCCCCTGCTCAGTAGCCTTCTTGATTTGGTTATTATAGCGCTCTAGATCTTTAGCAGCTTTTTCTTCATATCTAAAACAAGGAGAGAAAAAACGCAGCCAATAAGAATATAATCAGATATAGTCTTAATTGATAGAACATAGAAAATATAAAGGAATGACAAATACAATGCAGCTGGAGGTAATTAATATTAATGGTTTATTTTTTGTGTAGAAACTACAATGTCTTCTACTAGCATTCAAGTTCTCTATTAGTGTTTTCAATTCCACAGAGTTAATTAAGCAAATCAGTAATCAGTACACCTACAATTCCTTTAGATATCTCCTTAACAACAACAACAAAAGTTCGTAAACACGTTTTTCTAATGACAGTACTATGTTTTCACTTTTTCTTTTGGAATCACTAAAACTAAATATTAAAAAGTAACATGGTAAATTTAAACTCTTTTCCAAATTTTAGTAAAAGCAAAACTTAGAATGAAATTTTTTTGTGGGGGTGGAAGTACTGGGGATAGGAATTGGGAGAAGGGAATTAGGGAAGGTCTGTACCTGTGACTTTATCAACAATGGGAACTCCCAGTGCAAATGAGGAAACCTACTCTATCATTGTACATTGGCACCTGCTCTAGAGTCTTATTTATCTGCCTGGGGGCACTGAGAGGTTAAATGACTTGCTCAAAGTCACACAGCTAGCATGTGCAAGAGGCAGGAATGGAATTAGGATCTCCCTGACATCAAAGACAGATCTCTATCTACCTCTCAGGGTGAGGATAGCAGTTTTTATATACATTGAATGTATTTCCAAGAATTTCACTAGTTTCTACAGCTATGTTCAAAGTTCTTACTTGCTGTTTGCTTCTTTTGAGGTTGCAAGTAACAAAATTATTGACTCAAAGGCAAGTGCTTCTAATTCTATTTATCTTGAAAAGTCCATAACACCCCGATTTTGAAATTATACTTTTATTATGATGCTTTTGAGAATTTGTTATTTCATGAAGAGTTGTATCTAGAGTAAGGAGGTCCACGTTTGAATTCCAACCATTAAATTCACCAGCTGACTATTCTTTAGATAAATCACTTCAACCCTATGAATTCTCACTTTCCTCACTGGCAAAACATCATCATCATCATCATCATCATCATCATCATCATCTAATAAAATGATTAATTATCTTGCCTGGTTGTTGGGCACTTAGTAACTTTTAAATATGAATGTGAATTATCATCACCAGTATGGGTATTCCTTCCATTGACACAAAAAGTAACCTCTCTATACCTTCTCATCTTGTGCAATGCTAGTCCTTACTTCGACAATTCAAGAAACATTAAAGCACCTATCATGTGCAAGGTGTTGCACGTGGTTCTTGGACTCCTGCTTTCATCAAACTTACCTTTTAATAAGGATAGCAAGACATGCACATAAATAATCAATATAAGGAAAAGTGATTTGAGATTGGGCAAGATACTATGACAGATTTAAGAATATCACTTTCACCTGGTCATGGAAGAGGGTGGAACTTGTTTTAGGGAAGGGAAGGATTTCAACAGATTTTAAGAGAAAAGCCTAAGAAGGGCAAGCCTATTGTAGGAATGGATGATAGTATGAGTAAAGGTATAAAGATATGAGAGGGTAAAACAAAAATAGGTAAGAGAATAGTCAAGTGTATTTGGAATGTGGAATATATAGGAGTACTATGAGACAAGGCTGACTGCAGTCAGACTGAAATGCAGTAAATTCCACTATTTGGAGTTTATATTCTAGATTCTTTCATGGTTAGTGGAAGTATCATCTATAGAAGCCTTTTCTTCCCCCACTGTTAGCCTTCCAAGCACCTCCTAGACTTTAAAATTACTTTGTATTTATTTTACATGTATTTTATATTTATTTATCTGCATATATGTTGTGTTTGATTCAAGCGGTGATATTTTCAGAGTCATGTATTACTTTGATTGGAAAGGGAATAGACACAGGAGGCAAAAAGACCAATAAGGAGGCTATTACAATAACCTGTTTTCCCACAAATTCTCTATGGAAGATCTACTCAACAAAATGGAAATCTTCCTTCTGTTTTTTTGGTATCTTAGAAATACCAAGATAATCATTCAGGCTGTCCATTTACTGGATCTCATTTTTATAATATGATCAGTCCACCATATGTTTTACACAGTACATTTCTCAAACATATTTTTTAGGTAAACCAAAGATGTATTAAATGTCAGAGCATTTATAAATGTATACAGTTTTTTAAATCTTAGTAATTTTGAGAAAGGAAAAAGTGTGGTCTCCGGTAACATTTTTCTTACATAATTTCTTCAAGTGGAAAAGTACATGAAATGTGTTAGGAAATGAAATTGCTATGAAAACTATAGTTAAATATACATCTCTGAAAGGTACCTAGAGAGGATAACAGAGTTCTCAGGGTCAAAGAGCACTGTTTCACTATAAAGAAGATAAAAAATGTTTTAGGCAGCTTATCATTCCACATCTGCAAATTTTTTAGTTTCCTCCTTTTACTTAAACCGGATCTGGGCAGCAATATAAAATCCACTTGATTTTCAATATAGAACATTTTAGTAACAATAGAAATAAGTATTTTTAGTTGTTGGAACATTAAAATTCAGGATTTTTCCTGTATGGTGGAAAATTAGTCCAACAAAAAAGGTCACCATTTGTAATTAATTATAATGTTCAAACTTTCACATATGGTATCAATCTTAGGTTTACTCAAGTAGTCAATTTAATTAGTTCCTTGGGATGAACAGTACGCTATGTCCAAGAAAATATTAAGTAAATGTTGAGATAAAAAACAGCTGCTACCTATGTAGTTAATGTAGTTAAGGGATTTATTAACCTGAATGGAAAAAGTTAATCCTTAACACTATTGTGGTTTTGATCTTACCAATAAGCAAGCTATTTAAAGGATGTTTTTGGAATAAAGACAACATTTAATTAGATAGCTTTGACTTACTAAATTTTAATAGACTCTGGTGTCTAAAATACCAAATTAACAGTAGAAATGAGTTAATGATATGGCTCCTCCAAATGAATCTCCAAATTACCATTCATTTGACTGAAATTCCCAGTGGCAGAGGGAATCTATGGCACATTGCCTGGATTTAGATTCTAATCTGCTGAAGAAGGGCAAATAGGCAAGAAATCCCAGTCCTGTTACCCTTTAAAAATAGAATATCAGCAAGCAGCTCGGAAGCCCTGATCCTATCCTATTCCTGTATAAGGTACTATTCCAAGTCAAGTCAACAAATATTTATTAAGCACCTACTATGTGCTTGGCACTGCGCTAAGTGATGGGGATACAAAGAAAGGCAAAAAATAGGAGCTGCTCTGAAAGAGCTCACAATCTAATCGGGAAGACAACATGTAAACCACTAGGTACAAACATGCTATATACAGGACAGAGTGGAGAAAAACAATGGCGGGAAGGCACTACCATTAAAAAGGATCAGGCAAGGCTTCTTGTATAAAGTGGGATTTTAGCTGGAACTTGAAGGAAGCCAGAAATGCCAAGAGGTGGAAATGGGTAAGGAGAGAATTCCAGGCATGTGGGACAGCCTATGAAAATGCATGAAGTTGGAAGACAGAATGTCTTGTTTGAGGAACAGCAAGGAGGCCACTGTCACTGGAATGAAGAACAGTTAGAGGTGAGTAAGGTTTAAGACCAAAAGGTGGGAATCCAGATTATGAAGGACACTGAATGCCAAACAGAGGATTTTATATTTGATCACAGAGATAAGGGTAAGCCATTAGAATTTGTCAAATGGGAGTGGGGGGACAAGATGTATATGACATGATCAGACCTGTGCTTTAGAAATTTGACAGCTGAGTGGGAAGATGGACTGGAATGGGGAGAGATTTTAGACAGAGAAACAAAAAAAGGTGAAGTAATGAGAGTCTATACTAGAATGGTGGCTGTGTCAGAGAAGAGAAGGGGGCATTAGTAAGAAATGTTATAATGGTAGAATCAACCATAATCGGCAACAGATTTTATTTGAGTAGTAGGAAAGAGGGTGTAGAGTGGGACCCTCAAAAGGAATAGAAAGTTAGGAAAATGGCAAAGTTTGGTGGGGGCTGGGGAGGATGATTAAATATGGACCTCCTAAGTGAAAGCCTCCAAAAAGTTGGAGAGGCTAAGATGGTAAAGGGAAGAGGATGAAGGATTTGTCAGAAGAGGAAAGACTCAACAGGGGGTTAAAAAATAGTTTTTCGGGAGCTCTTTGAAGAAATCAGCAGCAAGAGCAGTCAGCTGACAAGAAGGCTTAGGCTGCTACTTATTTATTTTTATTAACTGAATAAAGCCTAATTCCAAACTCCTTTACTCTAATACCTGGAGCTTAAGAAAACTGAAATAAGTGTTGCTCTTTGCTACCCTCTCTGGTTCAAGAGGGTAAAGCAGAAAGGGGAAGGAAATTTCACATCTGCCTTGCTATATAGGAGAGCTAATAATGACTCAGGATCCTGGCGAGTGGAGAGTTGGTGAGGTTGGTTGACCTTGCCTAGAGAGAAAAGCTGGGCTGTTTTGAGTTCTGTTGTGACTGGATAGTGCAGTAAATAGCCAGGTGGTCTGGTCTGTATTGCTCAGAGATAACCCGTAGGATGATATTTGCAGTTCTCTGGCTTAGAGGGAATTGCCGGCCAATTCAAAAATATAACACTTTTCAAATGCTCTTGTAATGGTGAATATAAACTGAATGAGTTTGTAAATGCTACGCTGGAGACAGAGAGGGACAGAATACAGCACCCACTATGAGCCAAGCACTGTGCTAAACACTTTTTAAAAAAACAAATATTAACTGATTTGATCTTCACCACAACCCTGTTAAGGTAGGTGCTATTATTATCATCCTCATTTTACAGTTGAGGAGACTGAGGCAAATAGAAGGTAAGCAACTTGTCCAGGGTCACAGAACTCCTAGGTGTCTGAGGCTAATTTGAACTCAGTTTCAAGTACGAAAGAGAAGAGTTGCCTAGCTGGCGGGTAGAGAGACCAGCAGACAAGCAGTTAACAGAGTGGTTTTGTGTGATGTAGATGTTTCTGAATGATATAAAATTCTATAGTCCAGAGTTATAAGTCACCCTGAACACACGAGTTTTCCTTCCTCTTGTGAAACTTCAGTTTATATGTGGATTGTGATATATTTAGTATTTCTGCATTTGTTTAATATGAATAGTACCTGTGATATTATTTCTTTTGCTTTGTGCTAAGTAAATGGTTATGTTTAAGATATCAAAGTATCATCATTGTGAGTAGCTGATTTGTGTAAATGGAAGTACACCAGTGGAGATCAAGAGCTAAAGTGGATAGGAGGGAGAATGTACTTCCCCCTTAACAGGGTTGCCCCTAGATCCCTGATACAATCACATGTGTAACTTCATAGCAGTAGTCCTTCTCTAGGAGCCTAGATCTAGGTAAGTTATAAGAGCATGTTGGAGGGAGCCATCCAGTCCAAAAAGTAAGTGTCCATTTGCCCAGGTACGAGAACTTAGTATGGGGGTTTAGATACCCCATACACCTCTTAAATCTATATCAAAGAACCTTATATTTTCTCTACAGTGACAGAGGCATTTCTACTATGTTTCCAAAGTCTTTAGAATGCTGTCAGGATGCAGTGGTTTACAGGTAGGAACCAGCAAAACCTAAATAGTTTCATGTAGCCTGCAAAAGAATAGCCTCAATAATTCTGGAATCATTACCCCCTACCTTTTTCAGACAGCAATTTTAAAAATTTCCCTTTATTTTCCATAGTAAAGTCTTTAATTCCAAGCTGCAAATCATTTCTTCATGTTTCTATACATATCCTCCAAAATAAATTTAACCTTAATATAGAAGATAAAAAGCAAAGTCACCACTCAAAGAGATTTTTTTCCCCATTATTCCATGTTTAGATGAAATACCAATACTCCTTACTTTAATGCAGATTATAACCTATCTGTATCTTTTTACACTGTAATTTTTGTTGACATCTCCCTGGGTAATTCTAATAATATCCAAAAAAATGTAGAAGTCCTAATTCTAGAGCTGCAGAAAGTGATGGAGAATTTGCTTGGATCAGAAGGGAAAAAGGGAGAGAAAATGTCCAAGTTTCCTTTACAGACAGATGGAACATTTGTCACTGTGGAGTTAAATTGTGGGGTTAAACTGGCAATTCTATTTCTAGAAGAATTCTTATGGTAGATTTACCACCTTGTGGTGCATCCCGTGGTGGTGCACTGGATAAAGCACTGGGCCTGAAGAAAGGAAGACCTGAGTTTAAATCTAGTCTCAGACATTTAATAGCTTTATGACCCTGGGCAAGTCACTTAACTTCAGTTTCCTTAACTATAAAATGGGTATAATAACAGCGCCTACCTCAAAAAGTTGTTTTGAGGATCAAATGAGATAATTATTTTAAAAGCATCCCGGGGGTATCCAATGTAACAATACATTCAAACTGAAACTTATTAAGTGATTCTCATATCAAGGTACTCTGCTAGGGACTATGGGAAAAACTTAGATAAGACAATGCTTGTCCTCAAGCTGCTGATAGTCTAGCAAGACACATAACAAACGCATGCAAATGAGAATATTTTAAATGAGGCAGAACGTAAAGAGTTTTTGGTTTTTTTTGGTAATATACAAATATAAGAGATTCCTTCTGAGTGGGGAGAATTAATGGAAGAAGTTGGTAACTAAACTGGGAAGGACAAGAAGAATTTCAACAGAAGGTTGGAGAAGTGCTTCTCAACTTTTGGGATAAGAATGAAGGTGTATAGATGAGAAACAAAAAGATTACTTCAGGACACAGTAAGATCAATTCAGCTAGAACAAAAAGCCTGTGAGAGTAGGGAAGATGAGGATGGAAACACAGAGTTGAAACAGATTACAGAGAGCTTAAAAGACTTGCCTGGCTGGATTTTATTTGATAAGTAGCAGGGAATCAGTGACAATTGTTTTTAAGGAGATGAAAAATGAATTTAGCAGGATCGCTGACAGAAATGTAGAGAAAACAATCGGAGAGGATGAGACTGAAGGTTGGAGGGATCACGAGAAGGCTACTGCAATAGTCTAGGTGAAGTGCAATCAGGGCCTAATTAGAGTTGGCCCTGGGATGTAAAGAAGGTCGAGTGATATTTCTTATGAAGTTAGAATAAAGAGAATTTGGCAACCGACAGAACTTGGTAGAGTGGGAAAGGAAGAAATCTAAATTGATTTTAAGTTTTCCAAACTTAGTGATTTATGCTGCCATCAACAGAAATAGAGAACCTGGAATAAAGAGCATTTTTGTTGTTTCATTTTTTAAAAAATGAGTTGGGCTTTATTGATGATGAGCTTGAGGTACAATAGGACACCAAGAAAATGTCCCTAAGTTAACTGGAAACGAAGACATGAAGGGAGTCAGGACTAAGATAGAGATGTGGTAGTTGTAGCTGTGGAAGTGGATAAAAGCCCAGGGAGATGGAAAAAGGAAGTTCAAGAATAAGATCTTGGGGGAACATCTACACCAGGGAAATGGAGGAAAAAGAAACATAAAAAGAGTGACCAGGAAGGTAGAGAATCAGTAGCATGAAGGTATGAATTTCAAAAACAGTTACTAGTGACCAATGTCAAATGCTGCAGAGGTCAGAGGATGAGGGTAAATAAAAGCCACTGGATTTGGTATAGATAACTGCTCACTCCAAAAAATAACTTACTTCTTAAGGAAACTGAAACAGAGTACTATTCTGTTTGCGTTTGTTGGGATGAGGCTGGAACCATCAGGAGCTGCTACATGGGATTAGAGATCAATAGCATCAAAGATCTACTAGTAGTATGAGATAACTGGCGGAGAACTTCATGCTCACAATAAAACTTTATTTCAAGTACACTTAGAACCTGAAACTGGATGAGTTTCAATTGAGATAAATGGGCCAAGATAAAGGAGGGGATCTCCACCCTTAAAAGTAATCACATTAAACGGCAATTAGGAAGATGCAGAGGAGAAAAGGGAGTGGACAAAGGAAAGGAAGAGGTGGTAACTGCATGTTTGTGGGTAGCATTTAATGTTATAGAACCCTCAATCAACAGTATGTTGGACTCAAGTATATATTGGATTATTCAATCTAAGGGACTTGTACACCACATGGATGATAAAAATTGTGACAAAGTTCACATCAGTACTACCAGTGTCTGGACAGATGGCAAGAATGAGACAAAGCTAAGGGATAAGAGACTGGACCTAACAATGTTAACCCGACAAACTGATATATTTACAGAAGATGATACAGAATTGTCAGAAAAAGGAGCAAGCTGGAAAGTGGACAGAGTTCCAGTCCCAGAATCAGGAAGGCCTGGGTTCAAATCCAGCTTCAAACAATTACTAGCTGTGTCACTTAGCTTCCTAGTTGTTGTGAGGGTAAAATGCAGTAATATTGGTAAAGTACTTAGCATGGTGCCTGGCACATAATAAGTACTACATAAATGTTTATTCCCTACTCTACCCACAGACAAAGTAGAAAACTGATCATTTAGATAAACCAAATAATTCCAGAGAGATACATTAACTCATATGCAATCAGAATTATTTGCCTTTTCTTCTATTTTCTCTCCTAGTCAGTTCTAGTATTCCAGCAACACGACAGTGTGATAAATAGTTGAGCTTTTGTATACATAGATCTCTTTTATATAGAAAAAAAATTTTTCCTGGAAAGTAAATTAAATCAGATTATAAAACTATAGAAGATACAGGTGAATTTTTGTTCTTTCTCTTTCCTTTCTATTCACCACTATTGCTATCTCTAGGTGGCCTGATTTATTATTTTTCTCAAGTGTGTCTACACTGACTAAAACCTTTAATTAAAAGGTTAACATTTACATTTCTAGAATTTCCATTTTAGAGAAGATTTTACTTAAAAGTTTTTTGGAGATGTTTCTTCTTTTTAATCAGGTAAACAAAATGTTTAGATCTGCAATTTAGGAAATATGTCTTTTTGCTTTCTGTCCTGCCTCTTGAATCATCTTGAGTCACCTTGAATAAAACCTTTCAAGCTAAGATACTGTTAGAACTTTGATCCTGAAATCCCACCATCCTTGCTGTTGAGTGCTTCACATGACCCAGTACATCACGGCCAGCTCTGGCCATATTTACTCTACAGCCATCTCACCTGCCAACTTACTGCCCCATGTACCCTCTGATTCTTCCCTCCCCCCAATCTCCCTCATCTGGAATCAATACTGCCATTGCTACTAGAAAGAGTGTGTCAATTTACTCCCCTAATAATCCCTACGATTTTCTAAACCACAATATCCCCCATCCTGAACACCACACTTCTTTATTTCTGCCAACTTCCTCAATTAAAATGCAATCTTCTACAGGACAGGTCCTGGATTGTTTTTACTTTGTATCCCTAGTGATTAGCACAGAGCCTGGTATATAATAAATGTTCCTTCCTTCCACTTACTCACTTAGGCTTTAAAGCAACTACTGATTCTTTGGGAGATTTATGAAATTTCCACATTGCTTTCTGGTAAACTAATAATTCTGTAGTAGTTCATTACTTTGTAATTTAGAAAATTTTAATTCTATAAAGAAAAACTCACAAAGTTTCTAATGGTCCAAGTATGTATATATAGCTAAGGAGCAATTTCAGCTGACCTTATATAGTAGTTCCATAGAAGAATTACATTAGTTGAAAACTTACTTGTCCTTTGGTAGTTGATACAAAGGAAAACACCTTGAAACACTAAATTAAAACTTATTATAAGAGATTTTATCCCCTCGAAAAGAACATACGCATTCTGAAATGTTAAAGCACCATATCACATGCCTTAAGGGGAAAAACAAAACAACAAAAACTTTCAATTTTCCTCCCTACCTAGCTTATTAAGCAGGAATAACTGTAGACAGGAGGAAGAAGGAATGAAAGAAGGTTAAGTTAAAATTTATATTATACAAGACAGAAGCTGACAAGATGCAGGTTGGCTCTAAAGGAAAACAACTTTTTCTCTCACTTTGGTACCCTGTTCTGATTTTACAGAACTTATTTATAAGAAAAGTCAGCTTTCCACTTTAGGAGTTTGGCTAGCCAATGATCTAGGAGGATTCTCCATGCCAGGGCTTGCATAAAAAGAGATCACAGGATATAAAAAAAACTTCCCTATTATCACTGAGATGTCTTGGGACACTTTAACAAATGGGTATAAACTTAAAAGGAAATATTTATTGGATTCTAGTAATTTTTTACTAAAATATTAGATGCTATTGACTGCTACACAAAGAAAAGATAGGATATAGTGGAGTTCTTCATTCCCACAAATATTTATATGTCCATAAAGAAAAGGGATTTCTTAAAACACTGAAATATAGAAAATGGAGAATGAGTAAAATAGTGACTGTCTTTTAATACTAGGGTTTGTTTGGATTTTTTTCTGTGAATTTTATTTATAATAAAAATTTAGAATATACCATATATATGTTTATGTAGATGTATACACAAATGTATATATACATATATGTACACATGCATATACACATACAAATATTTGTATATGCATGTACTTTAAGCCACCATTTTATCTCCAATTATCTGACAATATGTGAACATCTTGATATTAGAAAGGCAAGTCTAATAAACACAACTGAAGTATTCATTTTCTGTTGTGTTGCATTATGCAAAATATGCTAAGCCTATTTTAATCAGAGGTTCTTGGAGTCTATGAACTTTTAAAAAATATTCTAATAACTGTATTTCATTACAATTGGTTTCCCTTGTAATCCTGAATTTAATATATGCATTTAAAAACATTATTTTGAGGAGTATATAGGCTTCACCAGACTGCCAAAAAGACATATTTCCTAAATTGCAGATCTAAACATTTTGTTTACCTGATTAAAAAGAAGAAACATCTCCAAAAAACTTTTAAGTAAAATCTTCTCTAAAATGGAAATTCTAGAAGTGTAAATGTTAACCTTTTAATTAAAGGTTTTAGTCAGTGTAGACACACTTGAGAAAAATAATAAATCAGGCCACCTAGAGACAGCAGTAGTGGTGAATAGAAAGGAAAGAGAAAGAACAAAAATTCACCTGTATCTTCTATAGTTTTATAATCTGATTTAATTTACTTTCCAGGAAAAATTTTTTTTCTATATAAAAGAGATCTATGTATACAAAAGCTCAACTATTTATCACACTGTCGTGTTGCTGGAATACTAGAACTGACTAGGAGAGGAAATAGAAGAAAAGGCAAATAATTCTGATTGCATATGAGTTAACGTATCTCTCTGGAATTATTTGGTTTATCTAAATGATCAGTTTTCTACTTTGTCTGTGGGTAGAGTAGGGAATAAACATTTATGTAGTACTTATTATGTGCCAGGCACCATGCTAAGTACTTCACCAATATTACTGCATTTTACCCTCACAACAACTAGGAAGCTAAGTGACTCAGCTAGTAATTGTTTGAAGCTGGATTTGAACTCAGGCCTTCCTGATTCTGGGACTGGAATTCTGTCCACTGTCCAGCTTGCTCCTTTTTCTGACAGTTCTGTATCATTTTCTGTAAATATATCAGTTTGTCGGGTTAACATTGTTAGGTCCAGTCTCTTATCCCTTAGCTTTGTCTCATTCTTGCCATCTGTCCAGACACTGGTAGTACTGATGTGAACTTTGTCACAGAAAAGGTTAAGAACTTCTGTTCTAAATCAAGTAAGAACACCATGCCATTTTATTTTTTAAATATTTGGTCTGGTCTTGTAATTTAAAAATGGTGATTTCTGTGCTCAGTCATAATGGGCAGCTACTATGCAGAGACAGAGATAAATAGAACTATTGATTTATAGTTTTAAAAGTTTCTAATTTTGATGATATGAAATATAACTAAGCCAGAATTACATCATGCAATTACATAGAATATTGGGAAATTAACTCTTTTGTCTAGATTAGTGTCACATCTAGTTCTAGTGGAATGATATATCATTTAAGTAAAACAAATAATAAAGAAAACGATGCTTTTAAATTGAAAAGCAGAATGGAAAATCTCTACCATCAAACTTAAATCAGAAAACAGAAAGGGCCTGCACCAAATAAAAAATGAAAACTAGAAACAAAGTAATGCCAGGAAGGGACTCTAGACGTGCCAGAAAATCATTTTCCATTTTATTTTTTCATAAGTAATTAATATTTATTTTATTTTTTCACCTAATGAGTCATATAGAATGGAAACAACTAAATATTCTAGTCACATGTAAAATCTGGAAACTTACTTCATTCTTTCCTCTTCACTCAATGTCTTCCACAGTTCTTCAATTTGTACTGTCATATCCTCTACAAGGGTCTTTGAATTTTCACTGAGAAATTTTGAACGCTGATCTTGAGTAAAAAGGGCTCTTGCTGAAATAGGTTTCTTAATTGTTCGGTTGCTAATTAAATCATAGGCTGTAAGCTGCCCATACTTGTCATCTATCACATTTGATTTCTTTTTATTGGGGCTTTTACTAGGACTCTTCTGTTCAGGATTTTGTTGATTATTACTTATATTTACATCAGATGTTAAACCTTTTGCTGGTGGCACAAAAATTTTCACAGGTTCAATGTTCTTTCCTACTGAATTTTTAAGTGCAGTTCCCTTACTCCAGTCATCTGCGCAGATTTCAAAAGATGTTTCAGACACTGTGGCTTCCTCATTTGTTTCTATCTCATTAATGGGACTGTCTCCATTGCCATTCATAGACTGAATGTGCTTTAGAGCATCTAGATTAGACGTTTCACCATGTTGGCCCTGGTTATCCTTACATGATGAAAAATTATTTATGAAGATGTCTTGATGTGTATCTTGATTTGCCTTATCAGTGCTAGAAATTTCACCGTCAAAACCATGAGAATTATCATGACAAATTATCTGATGCTTTAAGCAGACCTCAGTGTTGTTTCCTGATTCACAATTTTGCATGTCATGTTGGAATGAAAGGGTTGAAATATCAACATTTGGATAACTATTTCCAGATGATTCCATTTCATTAACATGCACATCTGTTAGTGCTGTTCTGTTAACAGCCATGTCAACTGAGGAAACATCTGCTTTATTATTTTCATGAGAATTTGTACTAGGTAGTGGTCCATACCATGATGTCAACACATTTTCAACAGCAATTAAAACAGATTCCTAAAAACAAAAGTCATAAAATGTTAGAATAAATCATGTATAAAATAATTAATATATGTGTAGGAAATATGACAAAAATAAGAAAACATTTGTGTACAAACCTGCAGTTATAGAATGATTGTACAAACCCCATTTTCATAAGACCTGTCAGTTTTGCAATCTCTTACCTTTCAACTTATACATTAGATGCATTTAGGCATACCGAACAATACAAACATAAATTAGTAGGTCAGTTTCACAGACCATGTAGCCCAATATTTTGTTTTTGATAATCATACTAAAGGATATTTTGTGTAAGGCCATTATTGCTCATCATAACATCTACAGAAAAGGTTAAGAATTTAGTTCAGCAGCCATCCTAAAGTTCTCTAATAACCTGTTATGAATCAACGAATTTTACAAAAGTCTTCTTGAATCTGTACTTTCTTTTATTTATACTAAAACTATCTTTTTCAAACTTCAAAGGATACCTTCTTCCCCATGTCATTTCTTTTCCTTATCTTCTCCTTCTCTCCTTTATCATCTTTTACCTTTCTTCCTTCCCTTTCCTGATATGGAGTACAGAAAGGTTTGCAGGCACAGAGGAAGAAGGGGGTAAATGAAAGTTCTGTGAAATTATGTGAAGGAGGTCAAATTTGGCCTCAATTTCTCTAAGTCCAGGATCTTGTGGGATCATTGTAGTCATGCCTTTCAAAAGTTTATAAACTTCAATCAAGTTCTGACTCACATTTTATCTTTCCACAGCCAAGAGTTAACATAAATTAGCATGAAAAATGTATATGAAATTATGTTACCTTATCTTGTAATAATACTTGACTTTTATCAGGTGTTAAATTTACGTCCACATCAGCGGCAGGCACAACAATTTTCATGAAGAAGACTGGATAAGAACGAGTTGACTCTTTCAGGCATTTCTCACTGTAGTAGTGTCGAATTAACTACAAATGTATGTAGTAAATTTGAGTTAGAGTTAACTGGAATACAGAGGTGGCACCAATTTAAAAATAATGAGCACAGGAAGATATTTATCAAAGAAAGTGAAATGATGGCAGATAAAACATAAAGGGACAATTTCTATCCTAAAGTTTCTTTAGAGACTTTACATTGTTTCTGAAAATTTAAACAAACAAATATGATCAGAGAAAAGCCAACGTCCCAAAGCCACTAGTTCCATGATTCAAAGGAAGTTTTTTTTAAAGAATTCTAGTCCCCACAAAATAAAGATTCAGTCTCTGTAAATGAAAATGTATCTAGTTTTGATTCTTGTACCAGATTATTTTTTAATTTTCCAAAATATGGTTACCTTTAAGAT
Source organism: Trichosurus vulpecula (assembly GCF_011100635.1). Lineage (NCBI taxonomy): Eukaryota > Metazoa > Chordata > Mammalia > Diprotodontia > Phalangeridae > Trichosurus > Trichosurus vulpecula. The sequence goes on along the minus strand of NC_050574.1, from coordinate 249,310,404 downwards.
GTCTTTTTGATGTACTGGTCGATCATTTATAAAAATAAAACTCCTTTCTGGGGTTGAAAGACTTGTCAAGGAATGATCAGAGTCAAGCTTTGGAAGAAATCCACTCAAATGAATCTAAAATTTTAAGAAAAAGTGAAATATTAATTTAACAATAATTCAGATGCAATTTTGTTAATAAAGATGACTTCTATGAAATGTGATAAGGATTTGGGTGTGGACTAGACCTGCGATTTCTTCAGTATAAGTAACTCCCAGATGAAGAAGCACCCTGTAAAATCGCAAGATGGCACTTTCCCTGCAACTTCTAGTCTTACAGGGATTCTTAGCCTTTTTTGTATCATGGATTCCTTTGGTAGTCTGGTGAAGCCTTTGAACCCTTTCTCAGAATGTTTTTAAATGCACAAAATAACATTAAGATTACAAAGGAAGCCAATTATATTGAAACACAGCTATCACAAAATTTTTTTGACCATAGGTTAATTACTGATTTGCTAAATATGGACCAAAAATAGAAGCAAATTTGAAATAACAGTTGAGAAACAAGGGACTATATACTTCTCTGCTTCTCCCTTTCCCATTTAGGCCCTTAGAGAGAACTAGCCTTTTAACAGCCTTTTAGAGTTAGCCTTTTTCCTCAGTTTTATTATATAAATGAATACAAGTGGGTAGTTAATAACATAATTTTATATGTGTATATATTTTATGAAACTAGTTAACTACATAGTTAAATATACATAATTATGCACACATATAACTATGCATACAACTGTAATGTTAATGGAGTAGGAAGATCTTCCCTGTCCACTGATAGACCTATGTGACCACATATGTTTAATCATGGATGTCTTGCTGCTTTGCACTCCAGTCTAGCTGTGATACATCCTGAGTCATATAGAGCCTATTGAGGGAGGAACTTGCCTAAGGACGAGTTTGCTTAGGGGGAGGTTTGCTTACGGGGAGGCCTGCTGGTAGGAAGGCTTTCACACCTTTTGGTACTAAGCTAATTAGGCACTGAGTCACCAGGATTGTGATGCCTTCTGGCTGTGAGCCTATGAGCCAAAAGTGTATATATATTCTGAGGTGACATTCTGCTTTGGGGGATCATTCATGAGAAGGACCTTTTGATTCCCTGGATGGGACTCTGAGTAGCCATTTGTTAAGAGCTCCCTGATCTGGTGGTGTATGCAGATGGTTTTATTACTTTGTTCAGACAGTTGGAACCCTGTCTATTGAATCTCTGTGCTAATTTCTCTGCTTGTATTTTCTCCACATTCAGGGTGCCGACCTTTCCCCTGAACTAGTGAATGATTTATATATGTTTGATTAAAGTAAGATTGTTGATCCTCTTAAAGTTGCCTTTCCTTTAAGAAAAGCAGATCAAAGAATGTGTGCTAGCAGGCCTGGGTGTGTCAGGGTGCTTGCTGCTACAACAATATACACATACACAGACAGACACACACAAACTACCCACCCTACAAAACCAAAACACAACAGCTTCATTTATAGCGTTAGTTTCAATATTTTCATGACTAGGAGCATGACATAACTTTTGATTACAGAGTTCAATACTATTTAATTTCATGTTTTCTTTCCCTTATATCATTCCTTTTCATTACCATCTTTGCCCTTCTTCTCTTAACCTATAACCTCTTCTCTCTCTCTCTCTCTCTCTTTCTCTCTCTCTCTCTCTCTCTTGATGAAAAACAGAAGGCTTGCTGACAGAGAGGAGAAGGAAGACCAAGAGCAATATTAAGCATTATGTTAAACATGAATGATGAATGAATGAATGAATGAATGAAAAAGCACTCATTAATTTCCCTAAGTATGAACATATTCTTTTCTAAAGATCTTCTTGGTTATGAAATTAAAAAGTTAAAAATCCCAAACATATACATTTATGAATTATCACTCTTAAATAAAATCTCATGCCTCCTTCAAAAGTTTCCTTGTCACCCTCCCAATCTATACACAGAATGTGGGAATATTCAGAAAAAATGCAAAGCTAATTTCCACATTTGTTATGTCTCATTTGAATTCTGAGGACCTGTAAGGCAATAGCCAACTTGTAAAATAATCTTTCTTGATTTGTGTTTAATTTTTAGGGTTTCTTGGAACTTTTAAAATTAACCATGGTTAACTTTAACTTTTACATTAAATTAACAAGTTAGATATTCCATTAATATAACTCATATTCATGTTTGCATTTTTGTTTTTAATACTTCCAGAGTACCTATAGGTTTAAAGTAACAGGAAACTCCAGGGAAAGATGACCACAGAGAAGAAAAGCAAGAAGCAGCATGGAAAAACCCCTTGCTCTATCCATTCAGTTCAATTTAGTCCCCTGGGTGGGAGGCTCTGTTTCTAGAGTAGCCACACTCATCGTACCCATCTCTGCCAATATTATCTTGCTAATTCTTCACTCTGGCTGTCCCTGGAAACCCAACAGTCTTCTACTTTCATATCTGATCAGACCTGCCTCCATGCTACCCAAGTAAGTTCCCTGAGGGCGGGTTAAACTTTCAATTTTTCTTTTGTATTTCCAACACAGTGTCTGGGATATAGTAAGTGCTTCATGAGTTCTTGGTGACTGACTTGATGGTCTCTCTCACCTGTATGTTCACATTAAAAAATCAGCCTTATTTTGTCTCTGCCTTCCATGCTGACAAGCTTGTAGCAGCAAGACAACCTAATAAATAACTTAATAGGCACTAATGGAGGAAGACTTGGGCAGAGAGTATCCCCTTCTTCCTCTCCCCAAGTAACAAGTGAATTTTAACTTTGTCTTCTCAAAAATATTCTCCTGACATTAACTGTAAAATTCCTGACTGTAGAATGGTAGCTTAGCAAAGAAGCTGTTTTTGGATACGCAGAAGGACCTTGGGTACCTTACAAGACACACTGTGTGGGCTGCCACCTAAGTATAAGGTTGTCCCTGAGGTTGCAAATAAGTTTAAGTGTTTAGGGATCTGCATTACGCATTACTTCTTTTAGACCACTAAGTGCATTATTGTTTCAGTGCCAAATTTTACCAATTAGTGAAAATAAATAAATAAATCCGCATCATCCATTACAAATGATACTACTTAATTCATTGTAAAATTTCACAGTACTTATAAATGGTAGTTTAATTTATAAGGTAACATGAGATATCTCTGTAGCACCTGCTGAGCAGTAGGGTGAGGCTGCTGGGTCTTTGAAAGATTTACAGGGTTTATGAATTTCCAAAAAAGACTCTGACTCTGAAAGGATAATAAGTAAATTAAAAAATACTCCTAGTGTTTCATTTTCTTGCTTTTGTCTAATTAACTGAAAAAATTATAATTAACTTTAAGCATGGGACAAACTTATATGGCTGAGACTAATCTTAACATAATATTTAGCTCATATTACTGAAGTTATATAAAAGGTGAAATCAAAATAAAATGGAAAATAAAGAGGCATGGAAAATAAATTGAAGCAACTATTAAATCAAAATATCTTTGGAGAAGAAAATTTTAAATGGCTGGCTGAAATATGTTCACTTTATGGTTTGCAATTCGTCATTAAGAAAATACACTAATTTTTGTAAAAATACCTACAGTAAGGAAATTTCAAGGAATGTATGTTTCTAATTTTAAAAAAGATTTTAAAGCAAATTAGCATGACTCTGGGTTCTCTGCCTATGAACAAGCAGGCTGAAGTGATCTTGCTGCATATAGGGGAAATTTAAACCAGAAACAATCCATGCTGTGTGATGTACGCAGGACTTGCAAACTGTATCTCTGTGTAAAAAGAAAAGGAAATGCAGCAACTTTCAGTTAAACATGGAGGGTCTTAAAAAGGCAAATTCAAACAACATATAAAGTGAAAATCAGTCTGGGTCACAAAGGAGAAAAAGAAACATCAGGTAAGAAAAAAAAAATAGGACCAAAATAAGATATAGTCTGCTAGAGACATAAAAGACAATATATTGTTTTATTAAATAATTATTCATTAACAAAGAGTAAATCAGAGCAAAATTTTTTATTGTTTGTTATGAAGAAAAACTTGATTATAAGAGACATAGAAGGGCAGACAAGCTCTTAATGTGTTAACTATCTATGATCAGAGTAACTCCTATTGTGCCTGAGTGTAAAGTTAAATAATTGCATACCATTTTAAAATCCCGAGGTGTTCAAGTTATCAGAGTTCAGGACAAGTGGCAAAATTTGTGTTAAGGGACTGGTAAAAATTACAAGACTCGAAGATGGCGGCTGGTAAGCAGGGACTAGAGTGAGCTCCGTTACCGAGTCCCTCCAAACACCTATAAAAAATGGCTCTGAACCAATTCTAGAACAGCAGAACCCACAGAACAGCAGAGGGAAGCAGGGCTCCAGCCCAGGACAGCCTGGATGGTCTCGGGGTGAGGTCTATCCCACACGGAGCTGGGAGCTGGGAACGGAGTGGAGCAGAGCCCAGCCTGAGCGGCGTGGAACAACCAAACTTGGAGTCGGGCGGATGGGGCCCCTAGAGCCCTGAATATGTGAGCTGCGGCAGTTACCAGACTCCTCAACCCACAAACACCAAAGACTGCGGAGAAGGTTAGTGGGAAAAGCTGCTGGAGTAGAAGGAGTTCACGGTTCATCTTCCAGCCCTGGGGGCAGCGGAGGTGGGGCAGCTACAGCTGTTGTTACTTCCGGCTCCAGGCCCACCTGGTGGGAGGAATTAAGTGGCAGATCAGAGCAGGGGTGCACAGCCTGCCGAAGATCTAAGCCCAGTTCGGGTTGGGGGTTCTTGGGGAAGGAGCAGTGCGGGTCTGACAGAGCTGGCACCTCCCCCACAAACGTGGAACATAGAACTCGTTAGTCTACAAGCAGTCATACCCCACTGAAAAACTCAAGGGTCAAGTTAGTTGGTTGGGAATATGGCCAGGCAGCGAAAACGCGCCCAGATTCAGTCTCAGACTTTGGATTCTTTCTTTGGTGACAAAGAAGACCAAAACATACAGCCTAAAGAAGACAACAAAGTCATAGAGCCTACAACAAAAGCCTCCAAGAAAAGCATGAACTGGCCCCAGGCCATAGAAGAACTCAAAAAGGATTTGGAAAAGCAAGTTAGAGAAGTAGAGGAAAAATTGGGAAGAGAAATGAGAAGGATGCAAGAAAACCATGAAAAACAAGTCAATGACTTGCTAAAGGAGACCCAAAAAAATACTGAAAAATACACTGAAGAAAACAACACCTTAAAAAATAGACTAACTCAAATGGCAAAAGAGCTCCAAAAAGACAATGAGGAGAAGAATGCCTTGAAAGGCAGAATTAGCCAAATGGAAAAGGAGGTCCAAAAGACCACTGAAGAAAATACTACTGTAAAAATTAGATTGGAGCAAGTGGAAGCTAGTGACTTTATGAGAAATCAGGATATTATAAAACAGAACCAAAGGAATGAAAAAATGGAAGACAATGTCAAATATCTCCTTGGAAAAACCACTGACCTGGAAAATAGATCCAGGAGAGATAATTTAAAAATTAGTGGACTACCTGAAAGCCATGATCAAAAAAAGAGCCTAGATACCATCTTTCAAGAAATTATCAAGGAGAACTGCCCTGATATTCTAGAGCCACAGCGCAAAATAGAAATTGAAAGAATCCATCGATCGCCTCCTCAAATAGATCCCAAAAAGAAATCTCCCAGGAATATTGTTGCCAAATTCCAGAGCTCCCAGATCAAGGAGAAAATACTGCAAGCAGCCAGAAAGAAACAATTTGAGTATTGTGGAAACCCAGTCAAAATAACCCAAGATCTGGCAGCTTCTACATTAAGACATCGAAGGGCTTGGAATGCGATATTCCGAAGGTCAATGGAGCCAGGATTAAAACCTAGAATCACCTACCCAGCAAAACTGAGTATCATGTTCCAAGGCAAAATATGGACTTTCAATAAAATAGAGGACTTTCAAGCTTTCTCAGTGAAAAGACCAGAACTGAATAGAAAATTAGACTTTCAAACACAAGAATCAAGAGAAGCATGAAAAGGTAATCAAGAAACGGAAATTGCAAGGGACTTACTAAAGTTGAACTGTTTTGTTTACATTCCTGCATGGAAAGATGATGTGTATGATTCATGAGACCTCAGTATTAGGGTAGTTGAAGGGAATATGCATATATATATGTATATGTTTATGTATATATATAAGTGAATGTGTATGTATGTATATATCTATGTGTATATGTATGTATGTGTATGTGTGTGTGTGTGTGTGTGTGTGTGTGTGTGTGTGTGTGTGTGTGTATATATATGTAAAAGAGAGAGAGCAGACACAGGGTGAGTTGAAGATGAAGGGAAGATATCAAAAAGAAATAAAATGAAATTAAGGGATGAGAGAACAACATACTGAGAGAGGGAGATAGGGAGAGATAGAATGGGGTGGATCATCTCGCGTAAAGGTGGCAAGAGGAAGCAGTTCTGTGGGAGGAGGGGAGAGGGCAGGTGAGGCGGGAATGAGTGAACCTTGCTCTCATCAGATTTGGCCTGAGGGGGAATACCATACATACTCAGTTTGGAATCTTACCCCACAGGAAAGAAGAGGGAGGAAGATAAAAAAATAAAATAAAATAAAAGGGGGGGGGGATGATGGAGGGGAGGGCAGATGGGGGTGGAGGTAATCAAAACAAACACTCTGGAAAGGGGACAGGGTCAAGGGAGAAAATTCAATAAAGCGGGATGGGTTGAAAAGGAGCAAAATGTAGTTAGCCTTTCACAACATGAGTATTGTGGAAAGGTTATACATAATGATACATGTGTGGCCTAGGTTGAATTGCTCAACTTCTTAGGGAGGGTGGGTGGGAAGGGAAGAGGGGAGAGAATTTGGAACTCAAAGTTTTAAAATCAGATGTTCAAAAAAAAAAGTTTTTGCATGCAACTAAAAAATAAGATACACAGGCAATGGGGCGTAGAAATTTCTCTTGCCCTACAAGAAAGGAAGGGAAAAGGGGATGAGAGGGGAGGGGGGTGATAGAGGGGAGGGCTGACTGGGGAACAGGGCAACCAGAATATATGCCATCTTGGAGTGGGGGAGGGTAGAAATGGGGAGAAAATTTGTAATTCAAACTGTTGTGAAAATCAATGCTGAAAACCAAATATGTTAAATAAATAAATTTATATAAAAAGTGAAAAAAAAATTACAAGACTCAATGATTACTAGAAATACTCTACAATTGTAAAAGTTCAAATATTCTGCTCATATCTGAAAGATTAATTTTAAAAACTCTTCCAATAAGGTCCTGTTCTACTGCCTCACTATTGTAATGAATTGATCCCCCCCCCCCACCTCCACCCAGTTCTTGAAGGCTATGCCAGCAAGCACAGTCTGGCAAGTTCTACAAAGCTGGAAAGACTTCAAGTATAGTCCTTGTGATGGACGGACTATACCTTATTGGAGGACCTGCCCTTCTAATTTTAGAGAGGCTCAGCAGTTGGTTGGACCAGGGAATGATGAGTTTTTTGGTTAGAGAAATTCTTGAAGACTACATACTAAGTTACAGAGGGATTGCAATCTCTGTCGATAGAGGGAGTGCCCACACTGATAAATTTACACATCCTTGAAGTACTGCAGTATAAGTAACTTGTAAATTGTAGACTAGTCTGTCAGCTTAACCTGAGAAGGCAACCAGGGAAAAAAGTTTATAATATTTAAACTGTCTGACAAGAGATACTAATATTAAAGAATCTATCAAAAAAACTGCATTAGAAGGGACCTCAGATCCAATCTGTTATCTGACCAGGACACCTTAACCACATACCTGGCAAGTAGTTATCCAGCCTTTGTGTTAAATAACCCTCCGAAAGGGGGAGCCCACTACTTCTTGATGGGAAGATGTGAATATAATTATGACTTGTTGAAGACAAAAGTCACTTAGGTACTAAGAGACATTCCTTATAACTCAATTATTGAAAAATCTCTCCTAAGTTATATCCTTTAAAATTAGCAGAAACAAAGAACATTCAAGCCAGACTTCTCATTCCCACTAGGATGTGAAAACCAAGGGATGGCCTGGAATTGGCATCTCCTGCTGGTCAATTTAGCCTGGAGGCAAAGCAGTTAATAAGTAGGTATCCACTGCTGCTGCTGCTGTTGCTGCTCCCAGGCTGCAAGCTCACCCTGGTCCCTCAAAGGATAACTCACAACAGGGTGGGATGGCTCAGGTCCTACACTACTGAGGGGAAGTGGAGCTGGGGTGAGGGGAAAAGGGTATCTATGGTGATGGATCTCCTCCCTCTCCTGAATTGCAACAGACTTTCTGTCCAGGAAACAAGGTAGGGATGAGGCACAAGGATGGCTCTTCCTCTCCTCTTTTATATGATGACCTTGCTTTTTACTTGGCTGAGAAAACTGAGCCCATTTGACATGAACTCTTACTCAATTCTCTTCATCTCAAAATCCCTTGATGTCATCTCTCCCACTCTCTTCCTTTCCCTTAGTCTCTGACAGAGAGATGACCCTTTGGCTTGCTGAGGCCAACACCTCTATTTGGACACTTGATCCTATCCCTTCTGTCTTCAGAATGTATTCTCAATTATCCCCTCTATCTATAGGTTTCTTCTCCATTGCCTTTAAACATGTTCAAATTTCCCCCACCCTTTAAAAAATCTTCCCTTTACTCTATTACCACTTCAAGGTATTATCCTCTATATCTCTAACTTTTCTCAGGACAACTTCTTGGAAAAAAAACTATCCATATTCCATGTCTTTGCATTTGCTATTATCGTTCACTACTCAACTCTTCGCAACCTGCCTTCCAACATCACTATTTTCCCCAAAGTTAACAATGATCTATTTTTTCTCATTTTTAATTTTTTCAAATTCTTTTTTTTTTTTTTTGCAGGGGGGAAGGCAGGGCAATTGGGGTTAAGTGACTTGCCCAAGGTCACACAGCTATTAAGTGTGTCAAGTGTCTGAGGCCGATAGCTTATGTTTCCTCCTCTAAAAACTATCTATTCATATCCTTTGACCATTTATCAAATGGGGAGTGACTCATTCTCATAAATTTGAATCAGTTCCCTTTAGCTTAGAAATGTAACCTTTATCAGAGAAATCTTCTGCAACAATTTTTCCCCTCTAATTTCTTGCTTCTGGTCTAAGCTATAATGGCTTTGTTTGTGTAAAAACTCCTTAACTTTATATAATCAAAATTATCCATTCTACCTCTTGTGACCATCTCTATCTCATGTGGTCAGGTATGGTCCTCCATAGATTTGACAGGTACTTTCTTCTATGCTTTAATTCATTTATGATATCAGTTTTTATGTCTAAATAATGTACCCATTTGGAGCTTGTCTTGGTAAAAAAAATTTGAGACAGGATCTATACCTAGTTTTTTCCAGACTGCTTTCCAGTTTTCCCAAGAGTTTTTGTCAAAGAATGAGTTCTTACTCCAATAGCTGGGATATTTGGGTTTATCGACAATATTTGGGTTTAGTAGGTACTGTATTCACTTGCTTCTGCATATTGTATACCTACTGTTCTACTAATCAATCTCTTTATTTCTTACCCAGTACTAAATTATTTTTTAAAACAATTATGGCTTTCTTAGTATAGTCTGAAACCTATTAGTGCCAGGCCACTTTCTTCTCACTTTCTCTTTCCATCAATTACCTTGAAATATTCTCAGTCTTTTGTTCTTTCAGATGAATTTTGTTATTATTTTTTCTAAATCTCCAAAGTAAGCCTTTGGTAGTTTGAATGGTATGATTTTAGGAACTGTTGTCACTTATATTGGCCTGGCCTACTCATGAGCAATTATTTAGATGTCTTTATTTGTGTAAAGTGTGTTTTATAATTATGTTCATATAGTTCTGTGTACGTCTTGACAGAGAGACTCTCAGATACTTTATACTGTCATTAGCTATTTAAAGGAATTTCTCTTTCTTTCTGGCTGGTCTTTGTTAGTAATATACAGAAATGCAGAAGATTTATGCGAATTGATTTTATATCCAACAACTTTGCCTAAGGTGTTAGTTATTATAATTAGTCTTCTAGTTCAAATTCTAGGGTTTTCTAAGTAAATCATCTTAAAATCAGCAAAAAGTTATAAAAAAGTTATAATTTTGTTTCCTCTTTACATGTGCTTGTTACTTCAATGTCTTTTTCTTGTCTTACTGCTTTAGCTGGTATTTCTAGCACTATCCTGAATAGTAATGGTAATAATGCATATCCTTACTTTACCCCTAATCTTATTGGAAAGGCCTGTAGCTAACCTCCATTACAGATAATGCTGGTTCTTGGTTTTAGATAGATACGATTTATCATTTTAGGAAAAGTCTCACTTATTCCTATGTTTTCTAGCATTTATATCAGGAAATGGTCTTGTGTGTTGTCAATGGCTTTTTCTATCTACTGATATAATTATATGATTTTTGTTGTTTTTGTTATTTATATGGCCAATTATGTTTATACTTTTCCTAATACCAAACCAGCTCTGCATTCCTGGTACAAAACCTTACCTAAGAAACTAATTCCCTGAAAGTTAGAATTGATCGAAGAGAAGCTAATAATTCCATGAGATATTAAGAAAAATCAAAACAAAATCAAAAGAGTTAAAAAAAAACCACAAGAAAATGTGAGGTAGCTCACAGGAAAAAAATGACTTGGAAAACATATCAAAGAGGGATAATTCAAGAATCACTGGACTACCCGAAACCATAACAAAAGTCTAGATATCATATTTCATGAAATCATTAAAGAAAACTGATTGGCTATCTTAGAACGAGAGGGCAAAGTAGAAATAGAAAGAATCCACCATTTACTTCTTGAAAGAAACTCAAAATGAAAATTCCTATAAATATCACAGCAAAATTGAGAGCTTCCAGGTCAGAGAAAAAATACAAGCAGCCAGAAAGAAAGAATTCAAATATCAAAGAGGTATATTCAGGATCATATAAGATGTAGCAGCCACCAAAGTAGCAGAGAACTTGCAATGATCTTCCAGAAGATAAAGGATATAGGCTTATGACTAAGACTCTGTTCCCTGACAAAACTGAGTATAATCCTAGGAGTGGTGGGGGGTAGGGGAATGAACCTTTAATGAAATAGAGGACTTCCAAGAATTTTGTGAGGAAAAGGCCAGAGCTGAGCAGAAAATCAGACACGTAAGCACAGGACTGAGGAGAAGCAAAGAAAGGTAAACATGGGCATGCAATCATAAGGCACCAAACAAGGCTAAACTGTTTACATTGTTAAATAGGGAGATCATACATGTAGCCTCTCAGAACTTTGTAATTATCAGTGGTCATAGAGGGAATTTAATTTGACAGAGTAGAAGTAAACCTGTTATGTTTTGACTAATTTAAAAAAAAAGAATGGAAAGGATGGAGAAGAAGAATACGCTGGGAGGTGGAGGAAGGGAGAAAAATTATGTCATATACATGAAGTGTGCAAGTACAAGAGTATACAATAACCAGTAGAAATGGGTGGGGGGAGGTGACACTTGAAACTAACTCTCATCTAAATTACTCAAAGGAGGTAAGAATACATACATATAAACATACACACACAGCTGAATACAGAAATACATTTAAGCTGACAGGGAAACAGATGGGAAAGGGATTAGGGGAAATAGGAGGGAATACGAGAAAAGGGAACCTGTGGCCTCGAGGCCACATGTGGCTTTCTAGGTCCTTGGGTGTGGACTTTTGACTAAGTCCAAGTTTTATAGAACAAATCCTTTTATTAAGGGAATTTGTTCTGTGAAGTCTGGATTCAGTCAAAGGGCTGCATTTGACCTAGAGGGCCACATGTGGCCTTAAGGCCGCCGACTCTCCACCCCGTGTTACACAGATGCAAAATAATCTAAAGAGGATGGATAAAAGAAAGAAGAGAATAAGATGTAGTTGGCTACAAAATGGAAAAGGAAAAATGAATTAGAAACTAAAATCCAAACTGGAATCCAAAAGTATGTTGCTTACAAGAAACACACTTGATCATTCCCCAATTGAAAAATGGTCAAAGGGTATGAACAGGCAGTTTTCAGAGGAAGAAATTAAAAGATATCTATAGTCATATGAAAAATTGCTCTAAATCACTATTGATTAGAGAAATGCGAATCAAAACAATTCTTAGGTACCACATCTCTCCTCTCAGATTGGTTAACATGACAAAACAGGAAAATGATAAATGCTGGAGAGGATGTGGGAAAACTGGAACATTGTTACATCATTGGTGGAGTTGTGAACTGATCCAGCCATTCTGGAGAGCAATTTGGAACTACGCCCAAAGGGCTAGAAAAATGGGCATACCCTTTGACCCAGCAATACCACTTGTAGGGCAATATCCCAAAGAGATCACACAAGTGGGAAAGGGACCTGTATGTACAAAAATATTCATAGCAGCTCTTTTTGTGATAGCAAAGAATTGGAAATCAAGGAGATGCCCATCAATTGGGGAATGGCTGAACAAGTTTTGGTATATGAATGTAATGCAATACTACTGTGCTATAAGAAATGAGGAGCAGACAGACTTCATTATAACTTGGAAAGACTAATACGAACCAATGCTGAGCGAAGGGAGCAGAAGCAGGAGAACATTATACACGATTAAAGACACACGGTATCTGTAATGACTAACTTTGATAGACTTGGCTTTTCTCAGCAAAACAAGGTTCAAAGACAACTCCAAAAGACTCATGATGGAAAAAGCTATGCATATCCAGACAAAGAATTAGGGAGTCTGAATGCAGATTGACATAAACTACTTGCTCTCTTTTTTTTTTCTCCTTTTTTGATTTTGTTTCTTTTTTTCTTATGATTTATTCCATTGATTATAATTATTCTTTACAACTGGACTATTATGTAAATACGTTCAATGTAAAGGTATATTTAGAATCTATATTGGATTATATGCCATCTGGGGGGGAGGGAGGAGGAGAAGGAGGGAGAGAAAATTTGGAACTCAAAAACTTGTGGAATTGAGTGTTGTAAACTGGAAATAAAAAATAAATTAATAAAAAAAAAGAAACACACTTGAAACTGAAAAATACACACAATTAAAACAAAGGTTAGGAGCAGAATCTATTTTGCTTCGGCTCAAGTAAAAAAGGCAAGGGTAACAATCACGATCCCCGCAAAAAAACAATAGCAAAAACAGACCTAACTAAAAGAGATAGAAAGGTAAAAAATTGTGTTAAAAGGTTCCACTGACAATGAAATAATATCAATATTAAACATCTATATGCCAAATGGTATAGCATCTAAATTCTTAAAGGAAAAATTAAATGAACTGACAGTAAAACCTTAGTAGTGGGAGACTTCAATTTATCCCTCTCAGACCTATATAAATCTAACCAAAAAAGAGAAGAGAAATGAAGGTCCTAAATAGAATTTTTAAAAAGTTAGACCTCTGGAGAGTACTGAATAAGAATAAAAAGGAATATACCTAGCACTAAATGTGGGTATAGGACCTCTTCTTTGCCTATAATATTGTGCCTGATATCATGAGCTCCACTGGATTCAATTATGTTCTCCATGCAGATGATTCTACTATCTACTTATCCAATTGTAACCTCTCTCCTGTTCTCCAGTCTTGCACCTCCATATAGCTATTAGATAGCTCTAACTGTATGTCCATTCGTATCTTAAACTCAAATTTGTCATTATCTTTCTACTCAAACCCTCCCTGCCTCCTAGTTGCTTTAATTTTTAGGGTACCACCATACTCCCAGTAACCCAGACCTGAAACCTAGGTGTCATCCTTGCTTCTTTACTTTCTCTTTCCATCTCCCTTGTCTAATCTCTTGTCCACTTCTCTCCTCTGACTGCTACCACCACTCTGCTGCAGGCCCTCAATAGCTGGACTATTGCAGTAGCCTGTTGAGAAGTACCCCTGGCTCAAGCCTCTCCCTACTCTAGTCCATCCTCCACTATCAAAATGATCTTCCTAAAGTGTAGGTCTGAAAAATTCTAGTGGCTCCATATTACCTCCAGGATCAAATATAAAATCTATTTGGCATTTAAGGCTCTTTATAAGAAGATCCTTCCTTGCTGTTCCTTGCACAAATCACTCCATCTCCCAACACTGTTCATTTTCACTGGCTGTTCTCATGCCTGGAATTCTCTCCCATCTTGCCTCTGCCTCCTGGCTTTCTTCAAGTTTCAGCTAAAATCCCATCTTTTGCAAGGAGGCTTTCCTGGTTCTTGTGAGCTCCTTGTCTTTTTTTGTAACCTCAGTGTTTATCATAGTGCCTAGCACACAGTAGGTGTTTAATAAATGCAAGTTGACTTGACTTGGAGAAAATTAAAGCAAGAAATTGCTGTGAAGATGTGATATCTGGCAGCAGAGAACCACTTCTGGAAGAACCTAGTTCTTGAGAGGGGATCATTATTTATCGTTTCCCTTTCACCTCTATTACAGGGCAGTATGGAATGGATTTCTCTATTCCCTCTCCTGTGATCCTGGGCAAGAGAGAAGAGAGCCAGATGTAAAGTCTAGAGAAAACATGGTGATAGTTGGGATTTGAGATAAGCAAACAGGTCCCAGGAGCCCAGATGAAAGACTTGCCTAGCAGGATGCTCCACCTACAAGGGAGGTTAGCATGAAGATACCATGAGCAGAGAAAGGATATTCAGGCTCTACAGTGGTAGTGCTGTGAACTGTCTTGGTCATGTGAGTTCCCCGCATGCACTCCCAGCATATTCTACATATGTACCCACTTTTCCAAATGACTGTCTGTGGGAATGGCCTGGGCTGATGTTGAGAAATGTTTTGCAACTACTGTTCTTAAAATATTCTTACAACTTCCTATCTGGACTTCTCCATCATAACCCTGAGCCATTATCTCCCCATCCCCCACCCCCACTTTTTGGCTTCCTTTTGTTCATAGTCTCTCTTAATTAGACTGTATGGGTAAGGCCTGCCTTTCTTTTTTATATTTGTATCCCCAGCACCTAACATAGTGTCCAGGACATAGTAGGTACTGAATAAATGTTTAATTAACTGACTGATGTCATCTTAACAAATGATTTTTCTTTAGCTGTGTCTATTGGCTACTAGAGGTATGTGCCAGTTCATAAACTATAATTTTAGAAGTATGTACTCACAGAGTACCTTGAAACTGAGATAGCTTTTCTTCTGGTGACCCAATGTGAGTTGGGAGAGAAGCCTGGATGGGTTGCTATAGACAAAAGTAAGAGAAGTAAATTGTACATCAAAGCACAATAGATCATAAAACTTTTAAAACTTTTTTTTATCAACTTATGACTTCATTGGTGTACAAAGGTGCCAGTCAGGAAATACCTTACATCAAGGTATAATCAATGCAGATTGGCTGTTGTGAAAATTACAATTTTAAAGAGTTCCCCAGGACATTGAGAGGTTAAGTGACTAGCCCAAGATCAAATGGCCAATATGAGTCAAAATCAGGCAAGCCTTGAACCCAAGTCATAATTCCTCTAAGGATTAGAGCTCTATCCACTACGCTGTACTACTTCTCAATGGAAAAATAAGAATATTCAATGTATATGAATTACCTGCCTCATTATACATCTAAGTTCTTAAGGGAAAAGCTAATCAAACTATGGGGAGAATTAAAGAGAAAACAGAAATCACTGGGGTCTTTTATGTGAATCTTTTAGATACAAATACAAGAAAGAATTTAATGATATCAACAGTTTAAAAAATATTATGAAGGACTTTGGAGACTACTGAGTATGAACTGTAAGGAGTGATTATTTTTCAGCTGTGAATGGCAGCTTTACAGAAAGTGATTATGGTCTAGCCTAGGGTATAAGGAACTCATAATCAAATGCTGGAAATCAGAAATATTAAACACATCCAATACAGAGTAAAATGCAATAACAATTAAAATCAATAGGGATATGTGAAGGAAGAATTTAGGCTTACATGGAGACTAAATAATATAATGTTAAAAACCAACAAGTCAGTACTTCCAGGAGCCAACATGGCAGAGTAAGCAGCAAATTGTTCTCACTCTCCCTCACTGACCTCTAAAAACCCAGAAAACCCCAGGAAAAATCCTGGAACAGTGGAGCCAGCAAAAAGATGGGGTGCCCAGGAGGCTTGGGGGATTAATGGGCAAGGTCCCTCTAACTCTAGCAGAAGGGGAGCAGTATAAAACAGGAGGTATCCCAGCAAGCCAGCAACAAGCCCCACCTCAGCAAAGCAACAGGAGATCCTGAGCCCCAAGGTGGTGGAGCAAGCAAGTGGCAACATCAGGACACCCCCCCCCTTCCTCTCCCCGTGTGCCTTGGCACAGCCAGGGGAACCAGCAGACTCTAGCTCAGAGAACCACCAAATAGGCCAGCAGTCAAGTATCCTCCAGGAGCCAAACCTCCCTGTGCTTCAGTGCAGCCCAGGTGAGCAGGCATCATCTAGGGGCCAGACTTTCCCACTCTAACCCTAAGCTTCAGTGCAGCCCTGGGGAAACACAGAAAAACCCCACCTAGTCTCACGGCATACCAGATACCACCATAGAACCCCAGCTCAGCACTAGGTAAGGTGCCAGACCCCTACAGCCTCCAGCTGCCAGCACCTGAGGCCCAGGAACACAAAGCCAGTGACCAGGACCCTGGCCCCCAGCACAAGAAGCTTAGGACAGTACCCCACATGCTCCAGCAGGAGACCTCAATTTTAGAAGCCAGGAAATAGGCAAACGTCATGAGCAAAAACCAGAAACAGATAATAACCATAGACTCTATGGGGACAGGGAAGATCAAAACGCAAATTCAGAAGAGGACAACATTGTCAATATACTCATATCAAAAACTTCAAAGGGGAATATGAACTGGTCTGAAGCCCAAAAATCCTTCTTGGAAGAGCTCAAGAAGGATTTTAAAAGTCAAATAAAAGAGGCAAAAGAAAAATTGGGAAAAGAAATGAGAAGTATGCAAGAAAGAGTCAATAATTTAGAAAAAGGAAGGATAAAAATTGAGCGTAGAAAACAATTCCTTAAAATATATAATTGGCCAAATGAAAAAAAGTACATTGAAGAAAACAGCTCCTTAAAAAGTAGAATTGGCGAAATGGGAAAGGAGGCACAAAAAAAAAATCACTTAAGGGAAGAACTTCTTAAAAAGTAGAATTAGCCAAATGGAAAAGGAGGTACAAAAGCTAAGAGAAGAAAACAACTCATTTAAAATTAGAATTGGGCAAGTGGAGGCTAATGACTCTATGAGACATTAAGAATCAGTCAAACAAAATCAAAAGAACGAAAAAATAGAGGAAAATGTAAAATAACTCATTAAAAAAAACATGGATATAGAAAATGGATCCAAGGGAGATAATCTGAGACTTACTGGTCTACCTGAAAGCCATGACCAAAAAAAAAAAGAGCCTGGACAGCATCTATCAAGAAATTATCAAGGAAAACTGCCTTGAGGTCCTAGAACCAGAGGGTAAAATAGTTGTCAAAAGAATCCACCAATCACCTCCTGAAAGAGATCCCAAATGAAAACTCCAAGGAATATTATAGCCAAATTCCAGAATTATCAGGTCAAGGAGAAAATATTGCAAGCAGCCAGAAAGAAACAATTCAAATATCATGGGACCACAGTCAGGATTACACAGGACCTTTGCAGGTTCTACATTAAAAGACTGGAGGTCTTGGAATGAGACAAAGGAGCTTGGATTACAACCAAGGATCAACTACCCAGCAAAACTGAGTATAATCTTTCAGTGGAGGAGACGGACATTCAATGAAATAAGGGACGTCCAAATCTTTCTGATGAAAAAACCAGAGCTCAACAGAAAATTTGATCTTCAAATACAAGAATCAAGAGATACATAAAGAGGTAAACAGGAAAGGAAAAAAAAACATGTTATTCAATAAGGGCAAAATGTTTACAGCCCTGTATGGGAAGATGATACTGGTAACTTGAGAACTGTATCTTTATTACAACATTTAGAAGGGGTATACACAGACAGAGGGCGTAGGTATAAGTTGACTTTGATGTGATGATAAAAACCTACTTAAAGGTGAAAAGGGATTGTACTGGGAGAAGAGGAAAGGAGAAGAGAGAAAAGGGTAAATTACAACACATGAAGAAGGTGCAAAGACCTATTACAGTAGAGGGAAAGGAAAGAGGGAAATGAGCATTGTTTGAACCTCATGTTCACTGGATTTGGTTCAAAGTGGGAATAACAGTTGGAATAGAAATCTAACTTACTCTATAGGAAGCAGAAGGGGAAAGGGGAAAGAAAAGGGAGGGGGTGGATAGAAGGGAGGGAAGAAGTAGTAGGGGAAAAGGGAAAGAAGAGAGACGAAACTGATAGAAGGGAGTACAGACTGAGGGAGGTGGTGGTCAGAAGCAAAACACTAGTGAGAAGGGAAAGGGAGAAAGAAGAGAGAAAAGCATAGAGGGGAAATTAGGATGGAGAGAAAGATACAGTTAGCAACTATAACTGTGAATGTAAATGGGATGACCTCTCCCATAAAATAGAAGCAGATAGCAGAGTGGATTAAAAACCATAATCCTACAATATGTTGTTTACAAGAAACACATTTGAAGGAGAAGGATACACAAAGAGTAAAGGTAAAAGGCTGGACCAGAATATATTATGCTTCAGCTTAAGTAAAAAAAGGAGTAGCAACCCTGATCTGAGACAAAGCAAAAGCAAAAACAGATCTAATTAAAAGATCTAAGGAAGGAAACTTTATCCCGACAAAAGGTACCAAAACCAATTAAGTAATATCATTAATAAACATATTTACACAAAGTGGTATAGCATCCAAATTCTTAGAGAAGAAGTTAAGGGAGTTACAGGAAGAAATAGTGGGAGCTTCAACCTCCCTCTCTAACTACAAAATAAACAAGACAGGAGTCAGGAAGGTGAATAGAATTTTAGAAAAGTTAGATATGGTAGACATCTGGAGAAAACTGAATGGGGACAGAAAGGAATATACCTTTTTATCAGTGGTAAATGGCACCTACACAAAAACTGACCATATATTACAGCATAAAAACCACACAATACAATGCAGAAAGGCAGAAATAGTAAATGCATCCTTTTCAAATCATGATGAAATAAAAATTACATGCAATAAAGGGCCATGGAAAGATAGACTAAAAATTAATTGGAAACTAAATAATCTAATCCTAAAGAATGAGTGGGTCAAACAACAAATTACAGAAACAAATAATAACTTTATCCAAGAGAATGACAATAATGAGACAAGATGCCAAAACTTATGAGATGCAGGGAAAGCAATTCTTAGGGGAAATTTCATATCTTTAAATGCTTACATGAATAAAATAGAGAAAGGAGATCAATAAATAGGGCATGCAACTAAAAAAGCTCAAAAAAGAACAAATTAAAAATACTCAATTAAATACCAAAGTAGAAATTCTGAAAACCAGAGGAGAGATTATTTATGAAAATATTAATTGCCCACATTAATAAAAGAGGAAATAAAATACTTAAACAACCCCATTTCAGAAAAAGAAACTGAACAAGCCATCAATGAATTCCCTAAGAAAAAATCCCCAGGCCCAGATGAATTTATAAGTGAATTCTATCATACATGAATTCAAATACTACATGAACTATTTGGGAAAAAAAGGAAAAGAAGTAGTCCTACAAAATTCTTTTTATGATATAAATACGGTGTTGATACCTAAACTAGGAAGAGCCAAAAGAGAAAGAAAATTATAGGCCAATTTCCCTAATGAATATAGATGCAAAAATTTTAAATGAAATATTAGCAAAGAGATGACAGAAACTTATCAGGAGGATAATACACTATGACCAGGTAGGATTTATGCCAGGAATGCAGGGCTGGTTCAATATTAGTAAAACTATCAGCATAATTGAAGATATCAACAACAAAACTAACAGAAATCATATTTTTATCTCAGTAGACGCAGAAAAAGCTTTTTGACAAAATACAATACCGCTTCCTATTAAAAATATGAAAGAGTACAGGAATCAATGGAGTCTTCCTTAAAATGATAAGTAGCATCTATCTAAAACCATCAGCAAGGATTATATGTAATTGGATAATCTAAAAGCATTTCCAATAAGATCAGGAGTGAAACAAGGATGTCCATCATCACTACTGTTGTTCAATATTGTACTAGAAATGTTAGCTTCAGCAGTAAGAGAAGAAAAAGTAACTGAAGGAATTAGAATAGGCAAAGCTATCACTCTCTGCAGATGACATGATGTTGCAACAATTCAGCTAGCAGTTGCTGTGGGGGTGAAAGATCAACACAAGCCCAACAAGGATGCTGCCAGCACAGGTGCTTTTGATTTGCTTTGCTAAGGAAAGCAACGTTAAGAGGTTAACAATCTTATTTCAATCCAACATACAAACATCATTCACTTAGTTCAGGGGGAAAAGCCAGCACCCCGAACTTCAGAGAAAATACAAACAAATTACAAATATCAACAGACAGACCCTGTCTGATTCAAATCTCAATGCATAGTTATCAGGGTTTAACAAAGTCCCAACATCCAGGTTTACAAGCTGGAGGGCTCCTAACTACAGCTGCCCAGAGTCTCCACATCAACACACCTCCAGGAATGAGAGCCCCAAGCAAATAGCTCTGTTCTCTCTTTTTTATATACTCTTTAGCCATCATCAAATGTCATCTGAGCGACCAGAACTCAGGCTCCTACTATTGGCTCTGGTCTTAGCAACTCCCCTTAGGACCCTGGCTTCCCACCCACATAGGCTTAGCACCTAGTAGACAGAGGTTTGGGCCTGGGGCTTTGCACCTAGTGAGGTTCAAACAAAGACAATTAATCTATCATTCTAAAACAGTAAAAAAAAGTCCCAACTTAATTGATGTTACATATGATGGCATTCTTAGAGAATCCTAGAGAATCAAGAAAAAAATGACTTGATTTCAGTAGTTATTATTTAATAAACAACTTCAGCAAAATTGTAAGATATAAAATAAACCCACATAAATCACAGGCATTTCTATATATTACTAACAAAGCCCAATAGCAAGAGATAGAAAGAGAAATTCTATGTAAAGTTATTGTAGACATTATAAAATATTTGGGAGGCTACCTGCAAAGACAAACCCAGGAACAATATGAATGCAGTTACAAAACACTTTTCACACAAATAAAGTCAGAGCTAAATAATTGGAAAAATCTCAGTTTCTCACAGGTAGGCCGAGCTAATATAATAAAAGTAACAATTCTACCTAAATTAATTTAGTTATTCAGTGCCATACCAATCACACTAACAAAAAAATTATTTTATAGAACTAGAAAAAATAATAATAAAATTCACCTGAAGAATAAATAGTCCAGAATACCAACGGAATTAATGAAAAGAAATGCAAGAGAAAGTTGCTTAGCCATACCAGATCTTAAATTATATAATAAAGCAGCAATTATTAAAACTACCTGGCACTAGCTAAGAAATAGAGTGGTGGATTAGAACAGGTTAGGTATACAAGACACAGTAGTCAGTGACTATAGTGATATACTGCTTGATAAACCCAAAGACTCCAGATTCTGGGATAAGAAATTACTATTTAACAAAAACTCCTGAGAAAACTAGAAAACAGTATGGCAGAAACTAGGCATAGACCAACATCTTACACCATATATGAAGATAAAGTCAAAATGGGCACATGATTTAGATATCAAAGCTGATACTAAAAGCAAAGCGGGAGGGCAAGAAATAGTTTACCTGTCAGATTTGTGGAGAATGGAAGAATTTATGATCAAACAAGATATAGAGAACATTATGAAATAAAAAATGGATCATTTTGATTACATTAAATTGAAAAGTTTTTGCACAAAGCCAACCAAGATTAGAAGGGAAGCAAAAAGCTGGAAAAAGATTTTTACAACCAGCATCTCTGATAAAGGACTCATTTCTAAAATATATAGAGAACTGATTCAAATTTATAAGAATACAAGTCATTCCCCAATTAATAAACGGTCAAAGGATATGAACAGGAAGTTTTCAGATGAAGAAATTAAAGCTAGCTATAGTCATATGAAAAAATACTCTAAATCACTATTGATTAGAGAAATGCAAATCAAAACAACTCTGAGGTACCACTTTGTTAGTAATATATAGGTACCACTATCAGATTGGCTGACATGACAAAAGAGGAAAATGATAAATGTTGGAGAAGACGTGGGAAAACTGAAACATTAATGCATTGTAGGTAGAGTTGTGAAAGAATATAGCCATTCTGGAGAGCAATTTGGAACTATGTTCAAAGGACTATAAAAATGTGCATACTCTTTGACCCAGCAATACCACTTCGAGGTCTGTATTCCAAAGAGATCATAAAAAAGAGGAAAAGGACCCGGATATAAAAATAATCATAGCAGCTCTTTTTTGTGGTGGCTAAGAATGGAAATTGAGAGGATGCTTATCAAATGGGGAATGGCTGAACAAGCTGTGGTATACGTAATGGAATACTATTGTTCCATAAGAAACAAAGAGCAGGCCGACTTCAGGAAAACCTGGAAAGTCTTACAGGACCTCATGGTGAGTGAAGTCAGTAGAACCAGGGGAACACTGTACACAGTAAAAGCAACGTTGTGTGATGACTAACTTTAGTTAGTCTTAGCTCCTCTCAGCAATGCAGGTATCTAAGACAATTCCAAAACACTCATGATGGAAAATGCTTTCCACATTCACAAAAAGAACTATGGAGTCTGAATGCAGATCGAAGCATACTATTTGCTCTTTTTTGTTTGTTTCATCTTTCTTGTGGTTCTTACCATTGGCTCTAATTCTTCTTCACAACATGATTAATGTGAAAATATGTTTAATACAAATTTATATGTAGAGCCTATATTAGACTGCAGGCCATCTTGGGGTAGAGGGAGGTGAGGGAGAGAGAGAAAATTTGGAACTCAAAATCTTTTTTTGTTTGTTTGTTTTGAGATTTTTTATTTTTAGTTTACAACACTCGGTTCTACATAATTTTGAGTTCCAGATTTTCTTCCTCCTGCCTCCCTCCCCAAGACAACATGGAATCTGATATGTCTTCTACATATAACTTCGCGTTGAACTTATTTACACAATAGTCAAGTTGTAAAGAAGAATTATGACCAATGGAATGAATCATGAGAAAGAAGAAACAGAACAAAAAAAAAAAAAAAACCAAAAACAAAAAGAGGAAAAAAAAAAAAAAGGGAAAAAAAAAAGGCGAGCATAAGGTGTGCCTCAATCTGCATTCAGACTCCATAGTTATTTCTCTGGATGTAGATAGCATTCTCTATCGTGAGTCCTTTTGAGTTGTCTTTGCACCTTGTATTGCTGAGAAGAGCAAAGTCTATCAGGGTTAGTCATCACAGAATCCATATATCTGTGGTTGCGTATAATCTTCTCCTGGTTCTGCTCAGAACTCAAAATCTTAAAAAAAAGAAAAGTTAACTATCAGAATAAAGCAAAAAAGGAGTAGGTCAAAGAACAAATTATAAATACGATAAAAATTTTGTGAAACCAAATTATAATAAAGACTTATGGGATGCAGCAAAAGCAGTCCTTAGAGGAAAATGTATATCTCTAAACATATTAGCAAAATAGAGAAATAAGAGATTAATGAATTAAAAATATCTTATACATAAAAAACCTCAAGGAATTTACCCCTAAATAAATACAAAAATGAATTCTGAAAATCAAAGAAAAGAGACAAATCTGATACCAAAAACTACTGATATGATAACAACTATGAGGCTTTTTTTAAAAGATCAATTAAATGGACAAGACATTAGCTACTTGGATTTTTTTAAAGGAGAGGAAAATCAAATTTTAAAAATGAAAAAGGAAATTCAAAATAAAGACCAAATAAAAGAAATTATCATAAACTATTATACTCAGTTATGTGCCAACAAAACTGAAAAGAAACAAAATGGATGAATGTTTATAGAACAATAAAATAAATACATAAATCAACAGGACAATAAGAAAAGAACCTAAATGCCTAATTCTCAGAAACTGAACAAGGTGTAAGAAAAAAATCTCTGGGTCCAGATAGGCTTCCAAGCTAATTCTATCGAACATTTATAGGGAAGGAATAAATTATTTGTAAAAACAGACTTAGCAGGAACCTTATCAAATGAGAAAAATACGATCCAAATACCCCACCAAACCTGGAAGAGAAAGGTCAAAGAAAAAGAGGTCTATCTATAAACTCAAGTTTTTATAGAGGCAGCATGGTGTAGTGCTAGAGAATGACAGAGGCATAGCATAGTACGGCAGTTAAGGAGTAGATTTGGAATTAGGAAGGCCTGAATGTGAATTATGCTTCCTATATTGACTAACTGTATGACTATGAGCAAGTCACCTGACCTCCGAGTTACAGTTTTCTCAACTGTAAAATAGGAATAATTCTAATTGCACTGCTTATTTCACAGAGTTGTAATGGGGATAAAATCAGATAATGCTTACAAAGCACCTGACAGACTTTAGTGCTATATAAATGTCAGTCATGAGAAATGCATACAAATAAATATGTTACAATATGAGCTAGAAAGTGATGAAGATCGAGATAAGAATGGAGGCGAAATGCTCCTTAGAGATAACTTTCAACTGATGGAGGAGGTGGAGGGAGGGAAGGAGAGATGCTAGAGAAGCCTTCACTGGGGAGATAAAACTTGATTAGCGCCTTCAAAGAAAAGAGTGTAAGCCTTAATAGGGATGATAAATGAAATGATGGGAAGGAATTGATGAAAATGCCAAGTATGTGAGTATACATAGAAAAGATCATCAAGGACAGGATCTCACCTGTAGAGGGGTAGAAGCAGGAGAAAGAAAGTAGAAATCAGCGAGAGACCAAAAGGAAGTGGTCAGGGGTGGGATGGGTGTAGAACCAGGAAAGAAGAATGACATCAAAGACAAGAGAAGAATATTTTTTTTCTTAATTTTAAAAAATTAAGCAATTAACACCAAAAAAAAAAAGGGCATTTACACACATACAAGTAGAACAAAAAAAGACTATAGGAAACCAATTATCTACAACTTAGCTTGCTTCTAAAAAGTACATACAAAGTATATATGTTGGTATATATTTATATATGTATACCTATATATGTATGTACAAAGTATATAAAAAGTACAAAATATAAAAGCACAACAAATTTAACATTTACTTCCAAAGCTGTCTTCCCTGTCTTATTTTTTTCTGAATCTCCTTTTGTCCTCTTCCGTACAAATTCTTTTACATATTTCAATGACTCTCTTTTTTGCAGGTAACACTATTGCATGCCCCCTTCTTCACCTCCTTCATTCAACTGCAAAAAATGAAAACCAAAATCTTTATAACACATAAACATTGTCAACCCACCCAATGACTGTGTCTGAAAATGTTTCTTTTTTGAAGCTTGAATCTGTCACTACTCTTCCAGATGCTAGGAGCTTGCACCATTATTAGATTTCTAGAACTGTGGTTGGCCACTGCCCTGATCAGAGTTCTTAAGATTTTCAAAATTATTTTTCCTTATGATATTCTCATATAAAATGTTTTTCTGGTTTGGGAGCAGAGAATATTAAGAGGGTCATCAACAGTGTTGAATGATGCAGAAAGGTTAAGGATGATGAGAACTTTAAAAAAAGGCCACTTACTGGATCTGGTAATTAAAGGTCATTTATGACCAAGGGGTTGAGGGTAGTAAGGAAAAAGAGGTAGAGATTACAGACTATTTCTTCTAGCTTTACACTGAATGAAAAGGGAAAAGATTAGAAAACAGTTTGAAGGGTCTGGGGAAATTTCTTGAGAACAGGGGAGATCTAATTATGTTTATAGGCAGAGGAGAGAAAGAAAAGGAGAAGAGGGAGGAAGGGAGAGAAAGAATAACAGAAATAATGAAGTAAGGATGAGAAGAGAAAATGGTCAAGAGGACAAGGTATTACAGAAGATCTGAAGAGATGGAATTGAATGTAAAAGTGAAAAAATTACCCATGACAATAGGATATTTGATCCTTGGAAAGCTGAAGGATACATGTATCTTTCAACATAGAAAATAATTAAGTTCTCCAAATTTGGCTAAAAAACAAACTTTATATATTAAATCCTATCTTCAACTGATTTTCATTATAAAACTTGTAACACATTTCCTCTGTAAAAAATAAATAAATTAATATAAAAATATGATATAAATATAATAAATATAAATAAATATAAATATAATAAAATATAAAAAATAAATTAATAAAATATACTTCTGCCTTATGGAAGAGGTGAGGCTTTCAGAGACTACTGTATTTCCCCATGTATAAGACACATCTTATTTTGGGGGCCTGAAATTTCAAAAACAAAGTATTATATAAAGTTATTGAACTCAAGTTTTATTCATCATAAAATTCATACAACTCCTCACACTGTCAAAACTCCCATCCATTAGCTTGTCCTCATCTGTGCTTGATGACGAATCACTGTCTTCGTATATTTCCTCATCCTCAGTTCCATCTATGGCATTTGAAATGACACACTTCTTAAATGACTTGACAACAATCTCAATCTTGATATTATCCCAGGATCTTTCCACCCAGGTACCAACTTTTATAGTTGGTTTCTTCACTCTTGCCTCTCATGGCCTTCTTCTGCCATGGCATTTTCAATAGTATTTCTTCTTCCCGTAGCCAGGAGACCAAACTTATGTTCAGCAGCATGATTTCCATTCACTTTTGCAAGCTGGATCACTTTTAACTTGAATTCAGCACTGTACGAAAATCTTTTCTAAGCTATTTCTGGGCAGAACGTTGCAAAACATAACCTAATATACCAGTAACGAATGCGAAACAACAAGTGCAAAGACAACAAGAGCGAAAAAGGGGGAAATGTAAGTAAAAAAAACCTACAACAATGAGAGCAAAAACAAGCGCAAAAAAGCGGGAAATGCAAGCAAAAAAAAAAATCTACAACCACTGTATAAGATGCACCCAGTTTTTAGACCCCAAATTTTTCAAAAAGGGGTATGTCTTATACACAGGGAAATGTGGTATATCAGAAGAACAGAAGCTCAGCCAGGATATACTAAGTCAGAAAATATTTGAATACAGGATTAGTATAAACAAGTATATATATGTACAAATATACTGCACAGAGGTCAAAGTCATAAACAAAGGGTTCATATACACCAAAACATTGAACAGCAGAGAGTCTGCTAATAAGCACCTCAAGGGGACCAAAGACAGAAAGAGAGAACATTCATAGCAACATTTTTTGTGGTAGAAAAAAATTCAAAGAAAACAAAATGGATAAATATAAATTGGAAAGTGGCTAAACAAACTGTGTGATGTGTATAGAAAGGGATTTCAGTGTGCCATTAAAAAAAAAGATGACCCTGAGAGATTCTTAAAAAAAAAAAGACTTATATGAACTTATATAGACTGAAAAAAATAGAAGCACACTAAGAGAACATAAATAATGATTGTAATAATGTAAATGACATAACAAAAAAGGCTGCTGAACTTAGATATATTCTTTATCATAAAGGAGGATGCTGGACTGTAAGAGAAGGAAAGTTATCAGTAAATGACTGATATTAAAAAATAAAGACATCAAACTTTTTCTTTTAACAGGGAAGAAGTAAGGTACTGAGAATCAGAATTTTCAGACCATTTACAAGAATTGATATAATGTTCTAATTGCTACAGAACTGGAGAGACTGAACACATTGACACTGATGCTAAAAATGAAACCAGTGATGATAATACATGACTGGAAATGAAGGTGGACTGGTCATTTATTGAGAATAAGAGACAATAAATGGAGAGCCTAAGTGGTATATTGATAATGATGGAGATCCAGAGGGACACCTTTGGACTACTAGGTAGATCTTTATGGAAGATTTACAGATGGACTTGAAGAAAAACTGCACTAGATAGGAAAGATTTGAGACCTTTCATTCTGTACTGATAACTGAGGTACTCGTGGCAATGTAAAGTATCTAATTATCAACAACTCAAAATACTCAAGTTAAAATACATAAAATTAAGAGCAAAATACAACCAAAGAACAAAACAAGCAACCTATAACTACAGACTATCTTTATAGAAGTTTAACAGTGAAAAGCAAGAAACAGGAGAATGACTTGAATAGGTAACAAAATATCATTTTTTTAAATGTGAAAGGAAATAGTTGATGGAATCAGGTCTCTGAGGAAATTTTGATCTTATTATATTACAAGTGAAGGGGAGTATTCCTTAACAATGAAAGTGACTTCATTATACTTAACTTTTCTAAATATAATAATATTAAACAACTGATATACATACAGTACTTTGTGGTTGCAATATATATGTATATACACACATATCATATTTCATCTGAACCTCACCATAAATGGGAATAATATCAGGTATACTGTCTACCTGATTAACTATATTTGGCATTATTATGATTTTTTTATTCACATCTCAATACTTTTTGTTTGCTACGAAGGGTAAAGGTGGTATACAAAATAAATAAAGAACATTTTAAATTCCATCATCCTTTGGTTACCTGAGATTCTTCAGAGTGATGCTGAAAGGCTGCCATATTGTTCATCATGGTAGTTCCCAAGACTGCCATTAAAGCTGTTTTGTGATCTGAAACTCTGCTTTTCTGCCAAATAATTACCTGAAACAAAATGTCAGTCAAATCTTATAATACTGAATTTAAATTTATAAAGCTCAAAATACTTAAAACAATAAATGTATCACATTATGAACTCATATATATATATATTTATATGTATTCTTATATTAAAATTCCATCCTCAAATGATGCCTTGAATATCACCTAGAAGCTACAGTAATTCAGCTCAGATCACCCTTAAAAACTGGCTCCAAGTAAAGTACTAATATTTTACTGATGACCAGGAAATACACTGCAGCACTTCTATAAACAACCTAACTGATATGAAAATTAGCAACCATTAAGTAAAAAGGTAGTTTAAGGAAACTGGCCTTAGGATGTAAATATTTAGATTCTCTTCAGCTAATTAAGGTCTAGTTTGATTTATGTCGATACTGAAATCAATGATGGATGTAGATAATAACTATAGAGGTGAAGAGCTGCCAGTTCTGCTCTTTGATGCCAACCATGTGGGGAAATACATTAGTAATGATAGACCTAATTTTCTATGAACTTACATTTTTTTAAAAACCTGATTTTAAAAATTCTATTTTAATAGGGACACTGATACACTGTTAATGAAATTGTGAACTAGCCTAACTGTTCTGGAGAACAATTTGGAACTATGCCCAAAGGGCTATAAAATTGTGCATAGATTTTGACCCAGCAATACCCACTACTAGGTCTGTATCAAAGACATCGAAGAAAAGGGGAAAGGACCTATCTGAACAAAAATATTTATAACAGCTCTTCTGTGTTGGCAACAACATGGAAATTAAGGGGAGACCCAAAAATTAGGGAATGTCTGAACAAGTTGTGGTATATGATTATGACAGAATAATGTTGTGCCATAAGAAATGATGAGCAGGATTAAGAAAAACATGGGAAGACTTATATGAACTGATGCAAAGTGAAGTGAGAAGAACCAGGAGAATATTGTACAGAGTAACAGCAATATTTTAAGGATGATCAGCTATGAAAGACTTAGCTACAATGATCCAAGACAATTCCAAATGATACATGGTAAAAACTGCTATTTATTTCCAGAGGGAGAACTGATGAACTCTGAGTGTAGACTGGAGCATAGTTCTTTTTTAACTTTCTTTACTTTTCTTGGGGTTTCCTGTGTGCTTTCTTTTGTAGTACAGCTAATATAGAAATGTTTTGTATGACTTCACACGTCATTGATATCCTATTGATTACCTCTGCAATGGATGGAGGAGGGACAGGAGTGAGGGAGAGAACTTGGAACTCAAAATTTAAAAAAAAGAATGTTAAACATTTTTACATGTAATTGGTAAATATTTAATGAAACAAATAAAAATATATTGAAATAAAAATTGTATTTTATTGATTCCCTTTGTCTTTTTATCAGTCATTTCCAACCCCAACACCTCCTTAATGAACCCTCCTGCCTTCTGACAAAGAACAGAGTTAGGGAAAGATATCCAATACAGAGACTAAGTCTAACAATGCATACAATCTTCAATTAGTCAACAAATATTTTATCAAGTGCCTTTTATGCACCAGACACTGTATTGTGCTAGGTGCTAAGGATTCAAAGACAGAAAGGAAACTGCTCCTAATCTCAAAAGGTGAGTTGTAGGGTGGGGGAGGAGGATGGGAAGAAGGAGACAACATATGTAGAAGGTCATACTTGAATAGAGTCGAGGTAAGTAAGGGATTCTGCTAGTCAGAAATGAAGAGAAAATCCATTACATGAATTGAAGATCTTC
Source organism: Trichosurus vulpecula (assembly GCF_011100635.1). Lineage (NCBI taxonomy): Eukaryota > Metazoa > Chordata > Mammalia > Diprotodontia > Phalangeridae > Trichosurus > Trichosurus vulpecula. The sequence goes on along the minus strand of NC_050574.1, from coordinate 249,280,156 downwards.
AGTAATAAAGGGGAGATGGGATATGGGAGATGAGAGTATTGTATGCAAGGAAGACCAGTTTGGCTGGATTATAGAGTATGGGAAGAGAAGTAAGATATGAGAAGCCTGGAAATCTAAGTTAGGATTGTAAAGGGCTTTAAAAGTCAGATAGGGGAATTTATATATTATCTTGGTGGCAATGAGAAGCCATTGTTTTACAAAGTAAGGGAGAGAAACATGGTCAGATCTGTTTTTAAGTAAAATCTCTTTGGTAGCCAAATGGATGATGGAATAAAGTGAATGATTAAATAAATGAATAAAAAAGCACTTAATGAAGGTTCCTTATGTGCAAATCATAGTGTTAAGTGCTGAGAATACAAATAAACAAGCAATATAGTACCTGCCTTTAAGTTGTTCATATTCTAATAAAGGGAGCCGAGATATATTTGAAGCAGGGAGACCAATTTGGACACTTTTAAGAAAGAGAAGTCACTACAGTGCTTAAGGTAGAGGTGAAGAGAATCTGATCTAAGTGGTGGACATGCAAATCATCTGAATAATGATATGAGATGTTATGGAGGAAGAAATAGCAAGATTGGGTAAGTGAACATATTATGTGGGGGGAAGAAAGAGAACCAAAAATCAATGAACTAATGATAAAATGTTTATTAAGTGTCTACTGTGCCAAACACTGTGACTAAAGTACCAGGGTTATAAATACAGAAGTAGGAAAAACCTTCTTCCAACAGCAGTAGAAGAATTGATTTTATTAAGATTCTAGATATGGACAGAGGAAGGATTATACATGTGGTGGCAGAGGAGATAGCCAGAATAAAATGTGAAACATTACTGGGGCCAATTCACTTAAGTTCCAGATCTGAGAGGGGTAGCTTGCCCACAACATAGCCTCTGTAAATGTCATAGTCTGGAGGATGCAGCATGAGGCTAGGGGACAGCAAGAACACAGATACAGAGGATAACAATGAAGTTATAACTAGGAAATCTTAAGGTTGTTGGTAACCTCGACAGAAAAATTTCCCATGTTTCTGTCATGAGGGAGAAAGTCATGGGATTATAGATCAAGAGCTGGAGGAACCTTAAGAGATTATTTAGTCCAACTTTCTTATTTTAGAAATGAGAAAAAATGAGGCCAAGAGAGAATGAGTGATTCATAGGTGATAAGGCGCAGGGTATGGAGTCAGACTGAGACAATGTGACTCTCAATTCAGTGCTCTTTGGATTTTACCAGGCTGCTTTCCTCATATTTCATTACGTTTTCTCCCAGATCTATGGGTTTTTCCAACACTCAGACTTGGACTTCTTTTTATTGATATTTTCATTTACATTTTTGTAGTGGTTGCAGGGGTTAAGGTGGGGCAGGGGTTCAGAATACTGAACTTGGGGGGTGGAGCCAAGATGGTGGCTGGAAAGCAGGGACTAGCATGACCTCTCCGCCGAGTCCCTCCAAAAACCTATAAAAAATGGCTCTGAACCAATTCTAGAACAGCAGATCCCACAAAATAGCAGAGGGAAGCAGGGCTCTAGCCCAGGACAGCCTGGATGGTCTCTGGGTGAGGTCTATCCCACATGGAGCTGGGAGCGGAGCACAGCCCAGCGGGGCAGCGTGGACCAACCAGACCAGGAGCCGGGCAGAGCGTACCCTAGTGCCCTGAATCAGTGAGCTGCAGCAGTTACCAGACTTCTCAACCCACAAACACCAAAGACAACAGAGAAGGTTAGTGGGAAAAGCTGCAGGAATGGAAGGAGTTCCCAGTTTGGCTACCACCCTGGGGGCAGCAGAGGTGGGGCAGCTACAGAACTATACCTGCAGCTGCTTCTGACCCCAGGCCCACCTGGTGGGAGGAATTAAGTGGTGGATCAGAGCAGGAGTGCAGAGCCTGATGAAGATCTAAGTCCAGTCTGGGTTGGGGGCTCTTAGGGAAGGAGGAGTGCAGGTGTGGCAGAGCTGGCACCTCCCCCACAAATGGAACATAGAACTCTTTAGTCTACAAGCAGTCATACCCCACTGAAAAACTCAAGGGTCAAATTAGTTTGTTGGGAATATGGCCAGGCAGTGAAAACGCACCCAGATTCAGTCTCAGACTTTGGAATCTTACTTTGGTGACAAAGAAGACCAAAACATACAGCCAGAAGAAGTCAACAAAGTCAAAGAGCCTACAACAAAAGCCTCCAAGAAAAACACGAACTGGTCTCAGGCCATGGAACAGCTCAAAAAGGATTTGGAAAAGCAAGTTAGAGAAGTAGAGGAAAAATTGGGAAGAGAAATGAGAAGGATGCAAGAAAACCATGAAAAACAAGTCAATGACTTGCTAAAGGAGACCCCAAAAAAATGCTGAAAAATACACTGAAGAAAACAACACCTTAAAAAACAGACTAACTCAAATGGCAAATGAGCTCCAAAAAGCCAATGAGGAGAAGAATGCCTTCAAAGGTAGAATTACCCAAATGGAAAAGGAGGTCCAAAAGACCACTGAAGAAAATACTACCTTAAAAATTAGATTGGAGCAAGTGGAAGCTAGTGACTTGATGAGAAATCAAGATATTATTAAACAGAACCAAAGGAATGAAAAAATGGAAGACAATGTCAAATATCTCACTGGAAAAACCACTGACCTGGAAAACAGATCCAGGAGAGATAATTTAAAAATTAGTGGACTACCTGAAAGCCATGACCAAAAAAAGAGCCTAGATATCATCTTTCAAGAAATTATCAAGGAGAACTGCCCTGATATTCTAGAGCCACAGGGCAAAATAGAAATTGAAGGAATCCACCGATCGCCTCCTCAAATAGATCCCCAAAAGAAATCTCCTAGGAATACTGTTGCCAAATTTCAGAGCTCCCAGATCAAGGAGAAAATACTGCAAGCAGCCAGAAAGAAACAATTTGAGTATTGTGGAAACACAATCAGAATAACCCAAGATCTAGCAGCTTTTACATTAAGAGATCGAAGGGCTTGGAATACGATATTCCGGAGGTCAATGGAGCTAGGATTAAAACCAAGAATCACCCACCCAGCAAAACTGAGTATCATGCTCCAAGGCAAAATATGGACTTTCAATAAAATAGAGGACTTTCAAGCTTTCTCGGTGAAAAGACAAGAGTTGAATAGAAAATTTGACTTTCAAACACAAGAATCAAGAGAAGCATGAAAAGGTAATCAAGAAAAAGAAATTGCAAGGGACTTACTAAAGTTGAACTGTTTTGTTTACATTCCTACATGGAAAGATGATGCGTATGATTCATGAGACCTCAGTATTAGGGTAGGTGAAGGGAATATTCATATATATATGTATATATATATATGTGTGTGTGTGTGTGTATGTATATGTGAGTGTGTATGTATGTATATATATGTGTGTGTGTGTGTATATATATATATATATATATAGATAGATAGATAGATAGATAGAGAGAGAGAGAGAGAGAGAGAGAAAGAGAGAGAGAGAGCGGGCACAGGGTGAGCTGAAGATGAAGGGAAGGTATCTAAAAGAAATAAAATAAAATTAAGGGATGAGAGAGGAATATATTGAGAGAGGGAGATAGGGAGAGATAGAATGGGGTAAATTATCTCGCACAAAAGTGGCAAGAAAAAGCAGTTCTACAGGAAGGGAAGTCAGGTGAGGGGGAATGACTGAATATTGCTCTCATCAGATTTGACCTGAGGAGGGTATACCATACATACTCAATTGGGTAATTTACCCCACAGGAAAAAAGGAAGAAGAAGAAGATAAAAAAGGGGGGGATGATAGAAGGGAGGGCAGATGGGTTGGAGGTAATCAAAAACAAACACTTTCAAAAGAGGACAGGGTCAAGGGAGAAAACTGGATAAAGGGGGATAGGTTAGGAAGGAGCAAATATAGTGAGTCTTTCACAACATGAGTATTGTGGAAGGGTTATACATAATGATACGCATGTGGCCTATGTTGAATTGCTTGACTTCTTAGGGAGGGTGGGTAAGAAGGGAAGAGGGGAGAGAATTTGGAATTCAAAGTTTTAAAAACATGTTCAAAAACAACAAAAAAAGTTTTTGCATGCAACTAGAAAATAAGATACACAGGGAAAAGGGGATGGGAGGGGAGTGGGGTGACAGAACGGAGGGCTGATTGGGGAACAGGGCAACCAGAATATATGCCATCTTGGAGTGGGGGGGAGGGTAGAAATGGGGAGAAAATTTGTAATTCAAACTCTTGCGAAAATTAATGCTGAAAACTAAATATATTAAATAAAAAAAATGTGGGAAAAAAAAAGAATACTCAACTTGAAATCATTAATACCTAAGTTTGACTTTCAGATTACATGACCGATAAGACTAGATATTTTCTCTGATCTTCATGCTCTCTCAAAATTCTTCAAAGAATTACGTGTACGAAGTAAGGCAACTGCAACTGTCTCCATGGTCTAAGATCTAAAGAACCTTAATAAGACAACAACTTAATGAATTAAACGATGGGATATGGCCAAGAGTGCACTAAGTGGAGCATTCTAGTGCTCTAGTGCAGATTGGAAGACTGAGGCAATGCACCAGAACAGGAAGACATCCCAGGCAGTCCCTGAACTAATGAAGGCAGATAGGAACAAGTGCCATCGGGCACATCTGTCACTCACTACCGAGTCCCCAGTCCCAGATCCAGGGCAAGTTATGGTATATGAATGTGATAAAATATTATTGTGCTATTAATGATGATGGGGATGATTTCAGAGAAACCTGAGAAGACTTGTATGAACTGATACAAAGTTAAGTGAGCAGAGCCAGGAACACAATTTATACAATAACAATAACTGTAAAGACAAACAACTTTGAAAGACTTGGAAACTCTGATTGATACAGACCAATCACAATTCCAGGGAATTTGTGTTGATGAAGTATGCTTCCCAACTTTAGATAGATATGTGATGGACTCAGTGTGCGGACTGAGTCATTTTTTTTTTTTTGCACATGGCTAATACAGGGATCTGTTTGATTCCATTTTGCCTCAGCTGCTCTGCCTGGTTTCGACAGCATAGAACAAGATGTCCTTGGTGTTCCCCCCAACCTTTACTCTCCTTAGTTTCCTGCCTTCTTTTGCATATTGTCTCTCTCCATTACTTTGTAAGCTCTTTGACAGTGGGGAGGTTGAGAGGGAGAGAGTAGGGGGAGATGAAAAGAGAGAATTCCAACCTGAAAATAAAATTGGGGGGAAAAAAGATTTCTGTACCAATCAGAAACCAAAGGAGGGAAAACGGAATGTTTTCTCTGAAGATCAAAGGAGCCCAAGGTACAGCCCAAGATAACACACTCTGCAAAGCCAAGTGCAATCATCAATGAAAACAGGACATTCAATAAAAAAAAAGCAGATTATTTCCTTTGCCAACATTCCAAACAACAGAAATTCAAGAAATGTAAATGAATAGTTATCCCTCCCACATTGCGACTTTCCCCATTATGGTTTTGATATATTGTGGGTTGCCACAAGAAATTAAATGGGAATTTGGGGGGAGTTTTGCAAGAGCCTCAGATGAAAGCCAGCAGACAAAAGAGAAGTTTAGAAACTCAGAAATTCATAAAACATATGTATAGTATTATATAATATTAACACAAATTTTACAGTAAGATACTGTAAACACCCCATAAAGAAAAAATTTAGACTTCTCTAGTATGAAGAGAGGGCCAAAGAATTTTATGTGAATTTTCCAGATTGTGAGGGTGTGCATTTAGGGCTATCTGACTTTTAAAGCCCTTTACAACCCTAACTTAGATTTCCAGGCTTCTCATATCTTACTTCTCTTACCATACTCTATAATCCAGCCAAACTGGTCTTCCTTGCATACAATACTCTCATCTCCCATATCCCATCTCCCCTTTATTACTAAAGATCTTCAATTCATGTAATGGATTTTCTCTTCATTTCTGACTAGCAGAATCTCCTACTTACCTCGACTCTGTTCAAGTATGACCTTCTACATATGTTGTCTCCTTCTTCCCACTCTCCTCCCCCACCCCACAACTCACCTCTTGAGATTAGGAGCAGTTTCCTTTCTGTCTTTGAATCCTTAGCACCTAGCACAATACAGTGTCTGGTGCATAAAAGGCACTTGATAAAATATTTGTTGACTGATTGAAGATTGTATGCATTGTTAGACTTAGTCTCTGTATTGGATGTCTGCTTAATTCTGTTCTTTGTCAGAAGATAGGAGGGTTCATTAGGGATTGACTAGGCTCTTGAAGTAGAGCATTCTGGAGATGGACACATTAGGACATCAGCTTCTACAAGGTGGGTTCAAGACAGCAAAAGAGATAAACAATGAGGGAAAAGATAAAGATTCCTTTTTCCCATTGCCAAATTTCATAGAATAAGGTGGAATCTCCATTGTTTTAATTTTCATTTCTCTTAGAGTAGTATAATGAATAGAGTTGGCCTCAGAGCCAGAAAGATCCTGGATTCAAGTGCTGCTTTTGACATATACTGGCTGTGTGACATTAGGTAAGTCACTTAAACTCTCAAAGTTCCATGCAACTTTCACAGACTTTAAGTTAATGAGAAAGTGCCAACATGCCATTTGTTTTGCATACACCAGACTGAACCTGGTCTCTCTCCTACTGCTACCCCAAAATGTACCCCTATTACACTGGCTAATCCCAAACTCCTTGGATTTTGTTTTTATTTCTATTTCTCTATTGTCTATTTCTTCTTTACCCCAGTTCACAGAATAGAACCTAATCTCTCCTGCCCAACATGTCAGTCATCTAATTTTCTATTTCAGGGTTATTTATTAATAATGCCTCTTTTCAAGAAGTGCTTTCTTTTATGCCTTTGTTACTTCTCATCCCTTCAAGGATTCTCTAGAATTTATTCCTGGCAATGTTCATTTTTAATGGAGGCAATGAAAGCTAATGGAAAGTATTTCATATCCGTGCATTAGGAATACATGAGAAGGAATCTTTATCTTTTCGCTCATTGTTTATCTCCATTTCAACCTATGAACTCCTGGTTCTGCCACTCACAAGCTTGCCTTCCAAGATATCCAAACCATTTTTTCCTCCTAGTGAGAGTTAACAAGATGCATGAACCCACCTTGCAGAAGCTGATATCCTAAGTGTCCATCTCCAGAATGCTCTACGTCAAGAGACTAGTGTCATTTTCTCCCACTTTTAGGGAGCTGTTTTCATTTCCTCTTCATCTCCCATCAACTTCTCTTCTTGGTTTCAACTCCAAGAACAAGCCTCCCCAGGAATAAGCTCATCACCAGAAGTCTCATCGTTATAAAGACTGCTTCAGCTAGGATCCTCAACACTGCCTTATACTCTCAATGGCTTCTCCCTTCTAATGGGAGGGTTGAAGGGCAAGTAATAAATTCCTGTCAAAGCTTCTCTTTATATAGGACTCAGAATTATCTAGCCATTTCTTCATTTCTCATCAGCTGCTGTGTGGGATTCTAAGTGCACCATGCTTCCCCACCTAACACTCTCAGCTTTTCAGCATCCTTTTAGGGAACTGTCTTCCCACAAGAGACTGTAAACTCCTGGGGCAGGGACTGTCTTTTTCTTATTTGTATCCCAGTACTTAACACAGTGCCTGCACACAGTAAGCTCTTAATAAATGTTTATTGACTATTGTTTTTATGCTTCTGATGGATTATTTACTTTCTGAAGGGTATATCTAACTCCCATTTTATTTTTTTAGTTTTAAATATTTCACTTTCCCCCAATTACATGTAAAAAATTTCAACATTTGTTTTTATTTTTTAAATTTTGAGTTCAAAATTCTTTCCCTCCCTTCCAACCCCGAGACAGAAAACAATTTGATATAGGTTATACGTGTATAATCATGTGAAATATTTCCATATTAGTCATTTTATGGAAGAAATCTTGAACATCTCATCTCCTCCCCCCCCCCCCCCCCCACCAAATTAAGTGAAAAACAGTATGTTTCAGTCTGCCTTCAGACTCCAGTTCTTTCTCTGGAGGCAGACAGCATTTTTCATCATGAGTCCTTTGGGATTGTCCTAGATCACCGTATTAGTGAAAATAGTCGTCATTCACAGTTGTTCATCATAAATTATTGCTGTTACTGTGTACAATGTTCTCCTAGTTCTGCTCACTTCACTCTGCATCAGTTCATGTAAGTCTTTCCAGGTTTTTCTGAAATCATCCTGATCATCATTTCTTACAGCACAATGGTATTCCATTACAATCATACAACTTGTTCAGCCATTCTCCCAATTGGTGGGCATCCCCTCAATTTCCAATTCTTAGCCACCACAAAAAAAGGTGCTATAAATACTTCTGTACAAATAGGTCCTTCTCTCATCCCTCCTCCCTTTTAAATGTCTTTGGGATACAGATCTAGTAGCTGTATGATCCTGACATGCAGAGTTTTATAGACCTTTAGGCATAGTTTCAAATTGTTCTCTAGAAGGGCTGGATCAGTTCAAAACTTCACCAACAGTGCTTTAGTGTCCCAATTTTCCCACATCCCCTCCAACATTTATCATTTCCCTTTTCTGTCATATTAGCCAATCTGATAGATGTAGGGAGGAACCTCAGAGTTGTTTCAATTTGTATTTCTCTAATTAATAGTGATTCATTTTTTCAAATGATATTTTTAGCTTTGTCTAAAAACTGCCTGTTCATATTCTTTAACAATTTATCAATTGGAGAATAACTTGTATTCTTACAAATGTGACTCAGTTCTTTATATATTTGAGATATGAGACCTTTAGCAGACATACCTGCCTGTAAAAATTTTCCCCAAGCTTTCTGCTCTCCTTCTAATCTTGACTGCCTTTTATTTGTGCAAAACCTTTTTAATTCAATATAATAAAAATTATCCATTTTTCTTCCCATAACACTCTTTATCTCTTGTTTGGTCCTAAATTCTTTCCTTATCCATAGATCTGACAGGTAATCTATTTCATGCTCCCCCAATTTGCTTACGTTAGCACCCTTTATGTCTGAATCATGTACCCATTTTGATCTTATCTTGGTATGTGATATAAAATGTTGGTCTGTACCTAGTTTCTGCTACACTACTTTCCAAACAATTTTTGTCAGATAGTGATTTCTTGTCCCAAAAGGTTGAATCTTTGGGTTTATCAAACACTGAATTACAATAGTCAGTAATATGTATTGTGTACCTAATATACCTAATCTACCACCATTTCTTAGCCAATACCAAGATTGTTTTGATGATTATTACTTTATCATACAGTATTAGATCTGGTACAGCGAGGCCACCTTCCTTCATTTTTTTTTCATTGATTCCCTTGATATTCTTGACCGTATGTTCTTCTAGATCGGGGTGGAGAACCTGCAGCCTCAAGGTCACATGTGGCTCTCTAGATCCTCAAGTGCAGCCCTTTGACTGAATCTAAACTTCACAGAACAAATCCCCTTAATAAAAAGATTTGTTCTGTGAAGTTTGAATTTAAAGGGCCACATATGGCCTTGAGGCCACAGGTTCCTCACCTGTTCTAGATTGTTATTACTTTTTCTAGCTCTAATTTTTTGGTAGTTTGGCATGGAACTAAATAAGTAGATTGGGTAGAATTACCATTTTTATTATATTGGCTTGGTCTACCTATGAGCAACTGATATTTTTCTAATGCTTAGATCTGACTTTATTTGTGTGAAAAGTGTTTTTCAATTGCATTTATATAGCTTCTGAGTTTATCTTGACAGGTAAGCTCTCATGTATTTTATGTTGTCTACTGTTATTTTAAATAAAATTTCTGTATTTCTTGCTGCAGGACTTCACTGATAATGCATAGAAATGCTGATGATTTATGTGAGTTCACTTTATATCCTCTAACTTTGTTAACATTGTTAATTATTTCAACTAGTTTTTCAGTTGATTCTCTAAGTATACCATCATATCATCTGCAAAGAGTAATAGTTCTGTTTCCTCACTGACAATTCTAATTCCTTAAATTTCCTTTTCTTCTCTTATTGCTATAGCTAACATTTCTAGTACAGTACTGAATAATAGTGGTGATACTGGGCATCCTTGCTTCAGCCCTGATCTTACTGGGAAAGCTTCTAGCTTATCCCCATTACAGAAGATGCTTGCAGATAGTTTTAGATACTTCTTATCATTTAAGGAAAGCTCCATTGGTTCCTATGTTCTCTAGTTGTTAATAGGAATGGATGTTGTATTTTGTCAAAGGCTTTTTCTGCATCTATTGAAATAATCATGATTTCTACTGGCTTTGTTACTGATATGAACAATTATGCTGATAGTTTTCCTAATACTGAACTAGTCCTGCATGCCTGGTATAAATATCACCTGGTCATAATGTTAAAGCTGTAATCACTTTGTTAGCATTATTTAATGTTTTTTGAATCAATACTTGCTAGGGAAATTGGTCTATATATTTCTTTCTCTGTTTCAGTTCTTCCTGGTTTAGGTATTAGCACTATATTTGTGTCATAAAAAGAATTTGGTAGAACTCCACCTATTTTCCAAGTCATTTATATTTATATGTTTCACTTAGATTGGCAGTTTTATTAACATATAATTACTAATAATTGCTTTAATTTCCTCTTAATTGCTGGTGAATTTATCCTTTCATTTTTGATCCTAGTAATTTGGTTTCTTTTTTAAATCAATTTAACCAATGGTTTATCTATTTTATTTCTTCATAAAACCAGCTTTTAGCTTTATTTATTCATTCAATGGTTTTCTTACTTCAGTTTTATTAATCTCTCCTTTCATTTTCAGGATTTCCAATTTGGCATTTAATTGGGTATTTTTAATTTGTTCTACCTTTTTTTGGTTGCATGCTCAATTCATTGATCTGCTCTTTTTCTATTTTATTGATATATGTGTTTAGATATATAAATTTTCCTCTAAGTACTGCTTTGGCTGCGTTTCACAAATTTTGGTATGTTGTCTCATTATTGTAATTCTTTAATGAAATTATTGATTTGTCCCCATGATTTGTCCTTTGACCCACTTATTCTTTAGGATTAGGTTACTTAGTTTCCAAATAAATTTAAATCTATCTTTCTATATCCCTTTCTTGAATGTAATTTTTATTGCATTTTGATCTGAAAGGGATGTATTTAATACTTCTGCTTTTCTGCATTTAGTTATTAAGTTTTAATGCCCCGATACAAGGTCAATTTTTGTGTGGTGCCATATATTACTGAGAAAAAGGTATATTCCTTTCTATTCCCATTCAGATATCTCCAGAGGCCTATCAAATCTAACTTTCCTAATTCTACTCACCTCCTTAATTTCTTTCTTGGCTTTTTTTGTTGTTAGATTTAACTAGTTCTGAGAAGGGAAAGTTAAAGTCTCCCACTAGTATAGTTTTACTATTCCTTCCTGTAGCTCATTTAACTTCTTTAAAAATCTGAATGCTATACCATTTGGTGTGTGTGTGTGTATATATATATATACACACACACACATATATGTTTATTCATTGTCTGTTACCTTTTAGCAAGATGTAGTTTCTTCCAACTTTTAAAATGAGATCTATTCCTGTTTTTGCTCTGAGTTTGATAGCTGCCCCTTCCTTTAGATTCTGCTCCAGTCTTCTACCTTTACTCCATGTTTCTGCTTCAAATGTGTTTCTTGTAAACAACATATTACAGGATTTTGATTTTTTAATCCACTCTGATTCCATTTTCTCATTCCCAGTTAAGATTACTGTGTATTTCCCTCCATCCTATTTTCCCATTTATACTTTCTCTCTTTCTCTCTCTCTCTCTCTCTCTCTCTCTCTCTCTCTCCACCCTCTCCCTACTCACCAGTGTTTTGCTTCTGAGCACTGCCTCCCCCAATCAACTCTCCCCTCTATCAGTTCCTTCCCCCTTCTCCCATCTGCTTTCCCTCCTACTTCACTATAGGGTAAAATAGATTTCCATGCCCAAATGAGTATGTGCTTATTCCCTTCTTGAGCCAGTTCTGATAAAAGATGAAAGCAATGGCCATACCTTTCCTCTATTGTATGTCTTTCACATCTCTTCATGTGAGATAATTTACTCCATTGTACTTCCCCCCTCCCTCTTCTCTCAGTGAATCTCGCCCTTTAATTATTTTGGGGGCGAGAATATCATTCCATCAAAGTCAACTTATAACTGTGCCCCCATCTTTGTATGCTCATTCTAACTCCCCTAATAGTGATAAAATTCTGAAGAGTTAAAAGTATCATTTCCACATATAGTAATGTAAACAATTTAACCCCATTGAACCCCTTATGTTTTCTCCTTCCTGGTTTACCTTTTTATGCTTCTCCTTGAGTTGTATTTGAAAATTAAATTTTGGTTCAGCTCTGGTCTTTTTATCAGGAATGTTCGAAATTCCTTATTTTATTCATTACCTATTTTTCTCCCTGAAGGATTATACTCAGTTCCTCTGGGTAGAGGATTCTTGGTCGTAATCCTAGCTCCTTTGCCCTCCAGGATATCATACTTTAAGCTCTCCATTTCTTTAACATAGAAACTGCTAAAATCTTGTGAAATCTTGACTGTGGCTCCATGATATTTGAACTTTTTTTCCAGCTGCTTGCAATATCTTCTCCTTGACCTGGGAGTTATGAAATTTGGCTATAATATTTTGGGGAGTTTTCATTTTGGGATCTCTTTCAGGAGGTAGTTCAGTAGATTCTTTCAATTTCTGGTTCCAGAATATCAGAACAGTTTTTCTTGATAATTTCTTGAAAGATGATATCCAGCCCCTCTCCCCCTTATTTATCATGACTTTCAGGTAATCCAATAATTCTTAAATTATCTCTCCTGGATTTATTTTCCAGGTCAGTTGTTTTTCCAATGAGATATTTCGCCTTTTCTTCTTTTTTTTAAATTTTGATTTTTTGATTGTTTCTTGATGTCTCAGGGCATCATTAGCTTCCACTTGTCCAATTCTAATTTTTAAAGAAATATTTTCTTCAGTGAACTTTTTTACCTCCTTTTCCATTTGGTCAATTCTAATTTTTACAGCATTAGAGTTGTTTTCTTCAATGAACTTTTGTATATCTTTTTCCATTTTTTGTGCTTTTTTTATTAAGCCCTTGACTCTTTTTTTAAATGATTCTCATGCATCACTCTAATTTCTTTTCTCAATTTTTCTTCTACTTCTCTTATCTGAATTTTAAAATCTTTTTTGGGATCTTCTAGGAGTTCTTTTTTGGGTGGCTAAGACCAAATCTCATTTTCCTTTGAGGCTTTGCATGTAGTCATTTTTACAATGTTATCCTTTTCTGAGTTCGTGTTTTCATCTTCTCTGTCACCAAAGTAACTTTCTATGGTCAGATTCTTTTTTTGTTGTTTGATCACTTTTCCAGCCTATGCTTTTAATTTTATGTTAAAGTTGGGCTCTGCTCCTGGGGTGGAGGAGGCACTGTCTTAAAATTCTTATACCAGGGCAGAGGGCCTCATAGCTGGCCTGCTGCACTGGAGGCTAGGGGAGTTCACTGATGGTCTGCTGCGCTAGGGACCAGGGCCTCACCCCTGACTTTCTCTGGGGCCTCCCCAATTGCATGCGCTGGGGCCTGGGGCCTCCCTGGTGACTTATTGAGGGTGTGGCCTACTGCTGGCTTGCCCAGATGCCAAATGCACTGGACTGCGTTACCCTTTTACCTGAGACAGACCTTTCCTGCTGATCTTCTAAGCTATTATGGGGTGGAAACCTGTTTTACCTAGTCCTTTTGTTGGCTCTGCTCCTCCTCCAACTTCCATTTTCTACTCTATCATCAGCCTCCCAATTTTCTATCCTAACTCTCTTCCTTGCCTGAAGAGATGGGGGAGAAACTGAAAGTACTGCACCTACCTCTTCTGAACAGCTATTATATAGGGCCCCCATTTTTACCCTCTTCTCTGCCTAAGTAAGAGATATTCTACTATATTATTCTCTAACTATAATGCAGACTTATTAGTGAAGGAATAAGGTTTTTAATTTTTCCTCTGAAATATTATTTCCTCTAACTAACTGAATCCTGATTTTTCCTATTATATTTTTACTTAGATTCTTTAGACCACTGATGTTCTCTGATGTCCCTATCATTCAAAGTTCAATATTTTTAAAAACTCAAATAAAACAAAGAGAAATATATCCTATTAAACATATCTTTGTCTAGCACGAGCTTCATATAAATAATATAAATAAACATTTCTTGGGATTTCCTCAGAAGGCTCTGTGGATGACTTAAATGACAAGAGAATTCAGGGTAGGGAAGCTATTCAAACTTAAATTCAACTTAGGTGATTCCTTTTAAGATTCCATCCTTAATACTAACTTACCTAACTTCAAAAGCATCTCCAAACATTTCCTTTAGTTCCTCCTAAGAATATTCATAAGGCCGGTTCTTGACCTAGAGTGTTTCTGCATCTCAATCTTTCTTGTTCTACTTTGATTTTTCAGTTTACTATCAGAGACTTTTGAGCTACTGAGTTCCAGTTTTTTTCCAAATCTTCAGGAAATTCAAATTCCAAACAGCTAACATCTTCATGAGCCAATTTGGACATTTACACTTGTAAGATCATTTTTTTGCAAAGAAGTTAACGATACCAGTTCTTATTTCAGAAGAGCTTTGGTTAAAGTTCAGATTTCCAGTAAAGAGATTAAAGGCTATCGGTGGTTCAACTTCCAGTTTCTGTTTCTTGGCATTAGGGGCAGTTTGTCCATTTCTTTTTTTCCTCTTTCCAGCTGATTCTTAGATATTCTTTTTCAATTATGTAACATATTGTATTTCTTGAAGAAAAAGTTTCCAAATTACTGGGTTGAAAGTTCTAGGCAAGAAATTAAGATGAGATCTACTCCTCAAGCATAAAGGTCATTTGGCCATAATACTCATTATCTGAATGATCACCAAAGTTGATTAGTCCATCTGGATGGACAGAGGTGTCTCTTTCCTCCTTTCAGTTCCTCATATACATCTCTTATGAAGATGTCCACTTGGTCCAACAGGATAATCTTCTTCAATAGAATATGAGGCTTTGGTCAACGGAATGAGAAACACAGCACTCATCCCATAGAATAAGTATTGTTCTATATAATTCTGACTGAAAAAGAAAAATTACCTCTACAAAAGAAAGGAGTTTTATAAGTTACTTTAGCTGATGTTAGTCAAATTACATCAGGCCACTGGAAAGTCTATATTTAAAATGATGCTACTACCAGATAAAAATGGCATAAAAGGTTCCCAAGACCGTATAACTGAAGTTTCAGGTAAGGCATAATGCACTTGCCACATGCTTTTTAAACTGTATTATAGTGATTTTTCATATAATAAAAGAACACTGGTAAAATAAAAACATTATAAACATAATACTTGTGGCACTAAAGACATTAACCAGTCCTGTAATTTGGCTATTTACTTAATTTTCATGAGATGCCTATCCCTTTAAAACAAGAAATGGAGATACTATATTGGCAAAAATGTATTATAATGCTCTCAAGTATAGATAATAGCATAAAATCACTAGAAATAGAGCAGCTTTGGTCATTTTTAGATAAGTATTACAACTTACATTTTCTAAAGTCAGTCTACCCTTTCCATAAATAATAAAATAAAATCGGCATTCTTTACCACTTTTCTATAATAAATATTCACGATTAGAATATTCAGAGTGATCACTGTTGCACTATAATTTAGCCTTATAGTGTAGTTTAACTAAGCTAATTCCAACTAATATATACTGCTTCAATGTTGAACTTTAAAATAAAAGAACAAAAAAATCCTCCCAAACAAATTAGTATTTTAAAATTTCTTCGATCAGTATAATGCTTGTGACACAACTAATATAACCATCACACTGTTTATTTTTGTTTATATTAGTATGATGCCACAGGTACAGATATAAATCTTAGCTGCTGATTAATGCAAGGATGTTATTACACTGCCTGACCTGCTGAATAGCTAGTATACATAACTGTAAAAAGATCACTCAGTAAATGGGTTTTGGAAAAGCTATGAAACATGAGAACTATTAAATGCAGACTTTAAAAAGTTGACACAGCTAGCAATTGGGGGATATTATTCCACACAGGCAAATTATTGCATCAGATTAGGTCAGCGTAGTCTCCTTATATTATTATACTTCAATTTGTAACAAATATTGACTACATCTGCCAACCAGTTAACACTTATTCTATTACTCAGGTAATTAAGGTTTTACTTTCAAGATTGGAAACATTACTAAATAACAAAATTTGATACTTAACAATTGGGTACCACGGAGAAACTGAATTTAATTATCCTCAGGAAATAGACATGATTAAATGAAAGAAAGGGGGAAACAGCATCATAGAAACAACCTTACTTTCAAAATCAGGTAGATACACAGTTGATTTCTTGCAATTTTCCATATCTATATATTTTTTGTAGTTTGGATGCAGGCTGAACTTGTGCTATAAATACTCCAACACATACCCCCATATGTTTTCTATCTAGGTCAAACAAATTTGGAGCATCTGGATGTGCCAAGTAAGAATCTGACTCTAGTCAGTATGATGACAGTGCAAAAACAACCCAATCAAAAATATATTATTACACACAGAGCATCTTAGGTTTGATTAGAGTTAGCCAAATATATCTTCTCTCCATTACCTATTTCATTGACAGACACTACAAAAAATAGAGTAGTCATGTAGCCATAGCCAGTATCTAATACTTAGATCATATATGTGTAAATTCTGCTTATTTAAGTCTCTTAATACAGAAACTGAAATATGTGATAAATGGGGGAAAACATCCCAAATACCTCCTAATGCAAATTTAATCAGAAAATGCCATATTAAGCTTGTGCAAGTGATACTGTCTCATCTACAAGAAATGCTTATTTGTCTATGATTCATCCAAAAACTTATAAAATTCCATTTCCTATTTTGTTTGAATTTGCAGTTTCCTACATTGATTTCTGGGGCTTAGTGAAATTAATATAGCTTGTCTCAATATCTATTCTCTTATTACTTCTTGCCACCCCTAATGATATAATGTCTTGCTCAGAAAATGAAAAGTATGCAAGACTAACAAAAATCATTGTTTTTCTGTAAGAAAGACTAAGACATATGTAATATATTCTATGTGATGTATCCCAATACATTATATATTATATACTATATACATATTGCATATTAATCTTTACAATATGTTATAATTTATGTATACTAACATATAATAATAGTAAAATTAGAATAATGTATATAGCATAATGATAATAAAATAATGGCTGGAACAACTTACTGTAAGACCTCTCTTTATAAGGAATGTGCATAATGATATATTGAGGTCTCAAGTTTTTGCATTACAGATGATATGATGTATCCTATCAATAATATTATGCCATTTTTAGAACAAAATAACATGTTTTATTACTTTTACAATATGTTATAAGTAATGACATACACATATTTTAGAAGTCTATAGATTCCAATAATGTTTATGCTCATTATATATTTTTACTGAAAACCTCTTGGCTTTATTTTTCATTATTTACATAATCTACTCTTAAATATTTCCAGGAAGGGAAACTCCATAATCTTGGGTGGTTATTTGTTACCTGTAATCTTCCTTCTTGGAATAATCTGAGAATAGACTGCACCTGCACCCACTGTATCAATAGATAAGATAGTTGGAGAGATGAATAGATAGATAGGTAGATGATAAAACCACAAAGAAAACCATACTTGGGTGGAAAATTGATTGACGAGGGGAAAATAATTTCTGGAGCTCTGTTGTTGTAGGTCACTGTGAAGTTAAAGTAGTTGAGAATGAGATAGGAAAATTAATTTGCTAAAAATAGTCACTTTTGAGTTCTTATTTTCTAAATACATCTTTCCACACAGTTCTGTCTGTTGGTGGTAGTGGTGAGGTTTTTGCTGCTACTGTAGATTTTTTTTTTAAAAAAAGATGTCATATTGCTATGAAGAGCTAACATATCAGCTGATATACTAGATCATTTTTAAAAGTCGTTATCTAGTTATAAAACTTTAAGATTTAAAAGATATTGCTATTGTCAGTATGCTCCTGAAGCTGTCCATTCAGGTAGACCAGTGAAGAGTGAAAACAGGGGCAATAGGGAAGAAAGCTGCCTAAAAAAAAGACTGAAATAAAGAAGCAATTTTATGTTGCAGTATTAGTTGTGCCTAACAATAAACTTGCTTATGTAAAATAGGGAAGGAGGGAGAAGACACTATAAATTTTTTAATTTTAGAGATTAATTCTATTATTGCTTCACCCTCTTAGTATATAAACATAACATGCAACTTAAGACTTTCAAGGTCAACTACACCATTCTAGGGAACATATTACTTGAATTTAAAACATCTTTTCCCTATTTATAAATACAGCAGGCAGAAAGAAAGTTTATCCTGACAACCCAGTACTGTCATTCAAAAAATTGCTCAACAGAATTTTATCAGTACTACAGCTCCCACTTAGAATAACTGATACATATTTTAGGATCAGGAGACCATTTGAAAAACACATTACATATGAGTAGATTAAATTCTGTACCTGATAATCATTCTTTCAAGCAGCTTTAAAGATAGGTAAAAGAATGTCCTACTACTACATATGTGTACGTATGTGTGTGTGTGTGTGTATATATAAAGCCACATTTCATCTCCATACCCCTATTTTTTCCATCATGATGCCAATACCTCTTTTCCTCCAAGTCCTGACAATATGAATTACTTTTTTAAAATTTTTTAAAATTTTGCTTTTATTTTATTTTTTTAATTTTACTTTTGTTTCATTTATTTCCTTTTATTTGCTCCCTTTTTCTTGCCTAACGGAGAATCTACTTTTCATATCACACTGCTATTTCTAATAAAATAATCCTTGAATCTGGTTCCTTCCTCTTTATCTTAACTGCTATGATGCTTACTCAAATCATTAGTAATATAATCTGTTCTTCTAAGGACTATCTCCTATGCTTCCAGCAATTCATCTTAAATATAGCTACTCGAACCATTTTCTAAAACTGTTACTTTTGACTAGCTCACCAAGATCCTTAAAACTCTGCAGAAATTCACCAGTTATTTTCCAGATCAAGACCAAACCTTTGATAGTGAAAACCCTTCATTAGTTGGTAACCACTCCTAAGTGTGGTTCCTTCTTTTGCTACTTCTAAGGCTTCTGAATAGGTCATCATATCACAGTAAGATACAAAGCTAGCTTCTTTCTCTATACTTACTGGCTCACATAATCTCTATAACGAAGAAAAAAACAAAGCAATCTGGCTTAGACTTTTTTAAAAAAAATTTAAACACCATTGTGCTAAACCAAAATTTTGTTTGACAAAAGCACTTTAATAGGAAAAACACAATTAATCAAGAAGCGTTTATTAAAGAGACTACTGTGTGGGCACTGTGCTAGGTTCTGGGGATATAAGAATTGTATAGAGTAGGTGACATCAAAAAGAATTAGAAATTGTTGCAGATAATATACATGGAGGCATAACTAACAGTGAGAATATTATTTCTCTAGTCCCCCAGCCTCAAAGACTCTAGTATAATTTCTGAATTACCCTTCTGGAATCTCATCACCCTCCACTCCCTAAAACATACACTGGTAAGTAATTTTCAAAGTCTCTTGCAGCTCCTTTGTGCTTTTAGTACTATTGCCTACACCTTAGTTCAAAATCTTATCCCCTCACACCTAGACTGTTGTAATAATCTGACTGGTTTCTCAACTTCTAGGTTCTCCTTCCACCATCTATCCTGTACACCCATGTTAGCTTAATCTTCCTAAAACACCCACTATGATGCCACAATCTGGGTATTCACAAAACTTTAAATGTTCCCCAATGCCCACAGACAACAATTCAATCTTTGGCCTCACATACAGGGTCCTCCACAATACAGCCTTTCTTTCACCCTAATCTCTCAACTACTCTAATCATAAACCTCCTATTTCAATCTCGTTACCCACTGGCCCTTGAACATGCTTTATGTTATCTTGACTTCACAAAGAATCTGAGAGTAGAAAGGTACTTTAGCCTTATCTAGCCTGTTTTTGCTCACAATTCCCTTGCCCTTACTTATGTTCTCCTTTCTCTTTACTTTTCCAAATCTTGCCCTTCTTTCAAAACACAACAAAACTTCTGTATCCTTCATAAAGCCTTTCTTCATTACCTGTGGCTGAAATGACACTGCTCTCTTCCAAAATACTAAATCATATACTGTTTATGTAACTGGTTTGTCAATTAATCATGTAATACCTTGTGATTACTCTTCTATTAATGTAGTGAAAACAGTTATCTTGTTCTTTAACTCTGCACATGGTTTATGTTTTGCTTCTTCCACTAGATTGCAAACTCCTTGAACATAGGGACGGTACCTTATGCTCTGTATCTTCCATACTTTTGATGTGCCTTTTAGCTCTTATACCAAA
Organism: Trichosurus vulpecula; assembly: GCF_011100635.1. Classification (NCBI taxonomy): domain Eukaryota; kingdom Metazoa; phylum Chordata; class Mammalia; order Diprotodontia; family Phalangeridae; genus Trichosurus; species Trichosurus vulpecula. The sequence goes on along the minus strand of NC_050574.1, from coordinate 249,259,833 downwards.
ATTCTTCCCATATTCCATGACTGGATTTTATATTAAGGTTTCTATGCAAGAAGTACTAAAGTTTATAAACTTTGAAATCTTTATGCTGTGAAAAGGGTTGATTACTTAGGGTTTCGAACATGCGTCTACTTTAATACATTTTATAATCATATAATTTGAAAGCCTAAAGGCACTTTAGAAGTATGGTCCAACTCTTTCATTTTGTAAGGAAACTGAGGCCTATATATGTTGAAAGTGACTTGCTCAAGGCAGTTTGTGTAAAGGCTGGGTTCAAGAACTCTTCCATTTGTCTCTGTTGCTTTCATTTGGCCTGTATTAAGGAGAATGAAATTCAAGTGTTGATGCTAGAAGATTAACAATAATAATAGTAGTAGTAACTTACATTTTTATAGTGTTTTAAAGTTTACAAAGAACTTTAAATACATCTCATTTGAGCATCACAACCACTCTATGAAAGTAGGTATGATAAGTATGTCCCCATTTTACAGAAAGAGAAACTGAGGCTCAGAGAGGTTAAGTGATTTGCCACAAGGTCACAAAAGGGAGGTAAGACTTAGAAGACAAGTCCTCTGATTCTAATTCTATCACTATAACATACTGTACTTTCAGATTTAAACCATATTCCAGGAAAGATACAAGAGAAAGCAGCTCTCCTTTATTTGGTGTTTTGCAACAAGATAAAACATAAACCATTTAATCTCAACATGAGCTATATACTTTAATATTCTTCAATTGATATGGTTAAATGTGTTGCATAAATTATCTTTGAACTTTTCAACACCATCAAATATGTACATAAGAAGTAAAATAAATTATTAAAATAAGTCAGGAAAATATTAAAACTACTTTAAAGTAATCACTACTAAAGATGTAGGAAAAGAAGGAAAAGGAGGAAAAAAAACATAGGGCAGTGCCTTGTATATAGCAGGTATTTTTAATAAATGTCCGTTGAATTGAAATGAATGAGTTACAATCATCCCAAGAGACAGTCTAAAATGGTCTGAAATTTTAAGCACATACCCTTACAATATTACTTTTGTAATATTTTAGAGGTTCCCAGATGAATGACTTCAAACCAAGTTCTTAAAGTAACCCAGTGTGTACTTAACTATCAAGAAATTAAATAAAATTCATTTTAAAACATACATATATATACATATATATATATGTACATTTAAAGAAAGAATGAGGGCGTTTCACAAAATCAATAAAGGAAAGGCTAAAACATTTCTGAAAAGGTTGGGAATTAGTGCTCTAAAATATAAATTTTCATTTTTCAAAATCCACCTCCCTTTAAAAATATAGCTTAGAACTTTTTAAAGAGTAATTGTTCTGGAAAATTTTTCCTGATATGTGAAATGGTTAAAATGTTAAACTGAGTTTGGCTATAATTGACAAGAAAAACATCTAATTCTTGGAAATAGCCATCTTTACAGAATAAAAGTATACATAGCAGGATCCTACAGGTGGTTTAATCATAACATCTAAAGCTGAAATCACTAGCACTGATTAATTAGCAGTGGCTAAGTATGGAATGGCTCTAACATTTCTCTAAATAATGTCTACTTTAAATAAACTTACTGAAACCACTTGAAAATCATTTCCCTTTGGCTGTCTCATTATTCAATATGCTTTCAAGGAACATGGTGATGAAAGAAGAAAAATACCTCTTTCTAACATAACCATACTGGCAGGAGGATCAACATTATCAGTATTCAAAGAATGTCTTGGCAGGATAAACCTTCATAAAAAGAAGGAACACTATCTAATCCAAGTTGTCAAAATAGCAATAGTACTTCTCGTATTATGTGGAGTATAAATGTTTATTACCAGTGCAGGAAAAAAAAAGTTGAAAAGAAAGGAAAGACATCAATGCTGTCATCTAGAAAATTCTACTATGGAAAAAAATACTTTAGACAAATTCTATCAAGAATATTAAAATTCTATTTTTTAAGGGAAAAAGGTTAGGAAAGGGCAAGTTATTTATGACTCAATATTCAAACATTTAATTCAAATATTAATTCTTATTTTGGAGATATCAAAGGAAACCCACGTTTAGGAAAAAAAGGCTTGAGAGTGCATTGCTTTCATGAGTTTTATGCATTATTCTACAAATCACTTCTAAAATTTAATTTTACCATTTAGCAGTTAAAACTTCAGCCAATTGTTCTTTTCAAACTATAGTAGTTTCTACCATGGTCATTGGCAAGGTACTCACTCTTAAGTAAGTGTGGTATTCTAAATATGCCATCCAGGCTTTATTTTGGCTGTACTAAATGTCAGTGACATCATGCGATTTGTTCAATGTAGAGGTGAACCTATGCTCTCCAAGACTATACCAGCAAAATACAAATGCTAAAAGGTTCTGCTACACTGGGAAAGGCTTCAAGTATAATTTCAGTAACAAAATATATCTCCTTCCCAAGGATCAGCTTGAATGAATTCTTTGGTAGTGGCAGTCTACAGAATGAATAAAAATACAAAATAACCTTTACCTTCAATCTTATATAGTCCCCTTTAATTTCTGCAGTGATAGCAGAAGAGTGGTGAAGAAGAGACAAGAGCTAAGAATCACAATTTTTAGCCCACTTAAAAATATTAATTCTAAGTACTCAATGTGAAAACCTTGTGCAATGATCAACAAATGGAGCTGCTACTGAAGACACAGAAAATAAATGTTCACGTTCTGTATAAATGAAACCAGAAGACAAAAGGAAGGTATAGCTAAATGCTCACAGGTTCATGATAGCTAATTTGCCAACATCTGAAAGCAGAGAAAGAAGAGGTAGAGAATCTTCTGAAGAACTTGGTAAGATCTTCCAAATTGTATGAAGATATATTTTATAGTTTATTATTTCAACGAAAAGGACAAGTTAGGGGAAAACGGCAAAAATTTTTGGTTTTGGAAGATCTAGTTAAGGAACAAAAAAGAGAAAAGCCAAAAACCTAATGACTATACAGAAGCCTCAAACCTATAAAACTCATGAATACTTTCTTCAAAAAGAAAATCATGATGAGCTGGACATAGCAAGCATCAAATCAATATAATAAAAAATTAAACTGATTTTATTTTAAAAGACAGTAAACACTTGTTTACTACATGTAGAAGTTATTTTCTTTTTTCTTTTTATTTATTTTCAGTTTTCAGCATTCACTTCCACAAGATTTTAAATTCCAAATTTTCTCCCCATCTCTCCATTCCCCCTACCCCAGGACAGCATGCATTTTGATTACCCCTTCCTCTAATATGCCCTGCCTCCTATTACCCACCCCCCACCCTTCTTTTATCCCCTTCCTTTCTATTTTCCTATAGGGCAAGATAGATTTCTATACCCCACTGCCTGTGTATCTTATTTCCCAGTTGCATGCAAAAACAAGGTTTAACATTCATTTGTAAAGCTTTGAGTTCCACACTCTCTCCCTTCCTCCCTCCCCACCCACCCTCATTGAGAAAGTATGCAATTCGATATATTATACATGTGTAGTCATGCAAAACACTTCCCTAACAGTCATCCTGTGAAACACTATATTACCCTTTATCCAGTCCCCCCTCCATTTATTCTATTCTCTCCTTTGACATGTCCCTCCACAAAAGTGTTTGCTTCTATTACCCCTTCCCCCAATCTGCTGTCCCTTCTATTATGCCCCCTCTCTTATCCTCTACCTCCTGCTTTCCTGTAGGGTAAGATAGATTTCCACACCCAACTGAGTATGTATGTTACTCCCTACTTAAGCCAAATCCAATGAGAATAATGCTAACTTATTCCCCCCCCAGCTCCCCCTCCATTGTAAAAGCTCTTTCTAGTGTCTTTTATATAAGATGATTTACTACATTCTACTCCCTTTCTCTTTCTCCAACTACATTCCTCTCAATACTTAATTTTATTTTTTGTGTATCATCCCTTCATATTCAGCTCACCCTATGCCATCTGTCTACACACACACACACACACGCACACACACACACACGTGTGTGTGTATGTATATACACAGATATACATACACACACATATATATACATATACACACATACATTTATTTATGCTTCCTCTAACCACCTTAATGCTGAGAAAGGTCTCCAGTTACAAATATCACCTTTCCATGTAGGAATGTAAACATTCGGGGCAGCTAGGTAGTGCAGTGAGTAGAGCAACAACCCTGGAGTCAGAGGACCCGAGTTCAAATCTGGCCTCAGACACTTAACACACTCACTAGCTGTGTGATCTTGGGCAAGTCATTTAACCCCAACTGCCCTGCCTTACACCCTCCAAAAAAAAAAAAGGAATGTAAACAGTTCAACTTTAATAAGTCCCTTATGGCTTCTCTTTCCTGTTTACCTTTTCATGCTTCTCTTAATTCTTGTATTTGAAAGTCAAATTTTCTATTCAGCTCTGGTCTTTTCAACAAGAATGCTAGGAAGTCCTCTATTTCATTGAAATTCCATTTTTCCCCCTAAAATATTATACTCAGTTTTGCTGGGTAGGTGATTCTTGGTTTTAATCCAACCTCCTTTGACCTCCAGAATATCATATTCCAAGCCCTCTATTCCTTTAATATGGAAACTGCTAGATCTTGTGTTATCCCAATTGCGTTTCCACAATACTCGAATTACTTCTTTCTGGCTGCCTGCAATATTTTCTCCTTGACTTGGGAACCCAGGAATTTGGCTACAATATTCCTACGAGTTTTGATTTTGGGATCTTTTTCAAGAGGCAATCGGTGAATTCTTTCCAATTTCTATTTTACCCTCTGGTTCTAGAATATCAGGGCAGTTTTCCTTGTTAATTTCTTGAAAGATGACATCTGGGCTCTTTTTTTTGATCATGGTTTTCAGGTAGCCCAAATTTTAAAAATATCTCTCCTGGATCTATTTTCCAGGTCAGTGGTTTTTCCAATGAGATATTTCACATTATCTTCTCTTTTCTCTTTCTTTTGGTTTTGTTTTATAATTTCTTGATTTCTCATAAAATCATTAGCTTCCATTGATTCCATACTAATTTTTAAGGAATTATTTTCTTCAGTGAGCTTTTGGACCTCCTTTTCCATTTGGCCAATTCTGTTTTTTAAGGCATTCTCCTCCTCATTGCCTTTTTGGACCTCTTTTGCCATTTGGGTTAGTCTCTTTTTAAAGGTGTTATTTTCTTCAGTATTTTTTGGGGTCTCCTTTAGCAATCTATTGACTCATTTTTCATGATTTTCTTTTGACCACTGCCTCCCTCAATTTTCCCTCCCTATCATCCCCGCCCCTTATCCTACCCTTTTCCCTTACTACTTCTTCCCTCCCTTCTAATCACCCCCCCTTCTTTACCCTTTCCCTTCCTACTGCCTGTAGGACAAATTCGATTTCTATACTTATCAGGGTATGTTATTCCCTCCTTGAACCAAATCCAATGAGAAAAGCTCAAATACTGCTCTTCTCCCTCCCCTCTTTCCCTCTACTATAATATTTTTCCTCCTCTTCATGTGATGTAATTTACCCTTTTCTACATCCTCCTTACCTCTTCTCCCAAAACAATCCTTTTGCACCCCTTAATTATTTTTATATCATCACATCAGTTAATTTATACTCACATCCTCTGTCTATGAATATCCCTTTTAATTGTCGTAATAACGATACCATTCTTAAAATTAACGTACATAAAACAATATAATCCTATATAAGGATGTAAATAATTTGCCCTTATTGAATAACGAGGTTCTTTTTTTTCCTCCCTGTTTAGCTTTTTATGTCTCTCTTGAGTTTTGTATTTGAAGATCAAATTTTCCACTGAGCTCAGGCCTTTTCATCAGAAAGGTTTGGACGTCCCTTATTTTATTGAATGTCCATCTCCTTGCCTGAAAAATTATGCTCAATTTTGCTGGGTAGTTGATCCTTGGTTATAGTTCAAGCTCCTTTGCCTTTTGCAATATCATATCCCAATTCCTCTGATCTTTTAATGTAGAAGCTACAAGGTCCTGTGTAAGCCTGACTGTAGTTCCACGATATCTGAATTGTTTCTTTCTGGCTACTTGCAGCATTTTCTCCTTGACCTGATAATTCTGGAATTTGGCTATAACAGTCCTTGGAGTTTTCAATTTGGGATCTCTTTCAGGGGGTGACTGGTGAACTCTTTTGATGACTACTTTACCCTCTGGTTTTAGGACCTCAAGGAAGTTTTCCTTGATGATTTCTTGGAAGATACTGTCCAGGCTCTTTTTTTAACCATAGCTTTCCAGTAGACCAATAATCCTTAGACTGTCTCTCCTGGATCTATTTTCCAGGTCAGTTGTTTTTCCAATGAGATATTTCACATTTTCTTCTATTTTTTCATTCTTTAGATTTTGTTTGGCTGATTCTTGATGCCACATAAAGTTGCTAGCTTCTACTTGCCCAATTCTAATTTTTAACGAATTATTTTCTTCATTTAGCTTCTGTATGTTCTCTTCCATTTGGTCAATTTTACTTTTCAAGAAGTTATTTTCTCCAATTAGGTTCTGTACCCCCTTAACCATTTTGCCAATTTTACTTTTTAAAGATTTGTTCTCATTAGTGAATTTTTTTCCATTTTTTTTCTTTTACCTCTCTAAGTTGGCTTTTAAAATCCTCTTTGAGCTCTAGCAGGAATGCTTTTTGGGCTTGAGACCAGTTTATATTCCCTTTTGAGGTTTCCGATGTGGGTATAGTGTCCTCTTCTGAGTTGGTATTTTGATCTTCCCTGTCTCCATGGTAAGAATCAATGGTCCTCGTTTTTCTGCATTGTTTCTTCGTGGTGGTTGCCTTTTTCCTGGCTTTTAAAGTGGATCTCTGCTTCTGGGGCCCTGGGCTGAAAGGCCTGGAGATCGACACTACAGCCGGCAATTCAGCCCCAGGCCTCTTTTCATGATTTTCTTGCATCACTCTCATCTCTCTTCCCAATTTTTCCTCTACTTCTCTTACTTGATTTTCAAAATCTTTTTTGAGCTCTTCCATGGCCTAAGACGATTTCATATTTTTCTTGGAGGTTTCGGATGTAGGACTCTTGACCTTTTTGTCTTCCTCTGGCTGCATGCCTCGATCTTCCTCATCACTAGGGACATAAGAATATACCTTTCCACCGAGAAAGTAACCTTCTATAGTCTTATTTTTTCTCCTTTGTTTCCTCATTTTCCTAGCAAGTTACTTGACACCTGAGTTCTTTGTTAAGTGGAGGGTGTACTGCCCTAAGCTTCAGGGGTTTTGTGCAGCTGTCCTCAGAAATATTTCTAAGGACCTGTAAATTTTCAGTTCGTCCAAAATGGTATGATCAAAGGAGAGCTGTCCACTCTTCTCCTGGCCTACATTCTGGTCTGTGAACAACCATAAGCACTCCTTTCTGCCTTGGAACTGCAAGGAGGACTCCCTCTCCACAGCCGCCACAAGCTCCACCATGCCAGTGCTCTTCCTCGCCCAAGGACTGCCACGCAGGACTGTGACCCAGATCAGACATTTGATTCCCCCACTGTCTGTAGGACGAGAGCTCCAGAAGTAGCCACAGCTGTGGCAGTGGCTGCGGCTGCCCTGGGGCTGGGGCCAGACCATGCTCCCCTCTTACCCAGGTGAGAGACCTTTCCCACTGACCTTCAAAGCTGTCTTTGGCATTTGTGGGTTGAGAATTCTGGAAACTGCTGCAGCTGCCAGCAATTCAGGGCTCTGAGGCCTACTCCAGTTTTGTCAGTGCCAGCACAGCCCACACTGGGCTGAGCTCCGCTCTGAGCCTAGTGCAATAGACCCTGCCTGTTGGCCTTCCAGATTGTCTTGGGCTGGAAATCTGCTTCACTCTGTCACTCTGTGGCTTCTGCTGCTCTAGAATTTGTTTAGAGTCATTTTTTACAGTTATTTCGAGGGGTCTGGGGAGATAGTTTAATCAGGTTCCTGCTTCTACTCCGCCATATTGGCTCTGCCCCCTAGAAGTTATTTTCAAATCAGCTATCTATATACATTCTGATCATAAACTTATTATAGCAAAGATTAAAACCAATACAAAACTAGCAGAATAAAAATAACAAGATGCAGCAGGCAATTGAGGAAACTCCAACATAACCTAATTAAATAAGCTCTTGATGTTCCCAAATAGGCAATGGAAAACAGAATAGATATCAATAGACCATAATTATTTTCTAAGGAAGTTTAATTAATGTAAATCAATTGCCCCGAGAAGACAAAAAAGCCTAGAAACCCTCATAACCAGTAAATACTTGAATAATCTTCTAAAGAGCAGGAAATGGCAGCTAAGCGTAACAGTTTAGAACACAACTTCATATGTAAAATTTGATGGAGGATGGAAGAATATTATGAAGAATATAACTTCATAAAATAGTGAGAAGCAGTAGGATATAAAGAATTATACCAAAAATTTGGCATAAGAAACAATTACCTCAATCATCTTGAGAAATTTTAAGGATGAAACTAGACAGAAGATAATAAAACCGACAAAAATGGAAAAACTCTGTGAAGACTTCGATAGTAAATTTTACCACCAAAGACACTGAAGCCACCAATTTTGTACTATAGCATCCTAATCCCCAATAGCCTGTATCAGAAAATAGAAAATATCACTAAAGAAAAAAAACAGAGGAAGAATAGCTGAACCAAGGTGGTACAGGGTGGACATAATGCAGCTATGAAAAACTGGTTCTCAAAATATCTGAAAGGTTACTAAATTCTTCAAAAAATAATGGACTTGGGGGACAGAGCCAAGATGGCAGCTAGAAAGCAGGGACTTGCCTAAAGCTCTCCCCCAGGTCCCTGCAAAGACCTATAAAAATGGATCTGAACAAATGCTAGAACTGCAGAACCCACGAAATAGCTGAGGGAAGCAGGGCTCCAGCCCAGGACAGCCTGGATGGTCACAGGGTAAGTTCTATTGCACGGAGCTTGGAGCAGAGCAGAGCCCAGTGTGGGCTGCGCCTGGACCAATCAGATCGGGAGCTGGGCGGAATAGGCCATAGCGCCCTGAATCAGTGAGCTGTGGCCGTTACCAGACTTCTAACCCACAAATGCCAAAGACAACAGAGCAGGTTAGTGGGGGAAAAACTTCTGGGACAGAGTGAAAGAACTTTGTGCTCAGTCACTGGCTTGGGGGCAGCGGAGGTGGTGCAGCTTTGAGGCTGCTTCCAGAGCTACAGCTGCAGTTGCTTCTGGCCGCAAGCCCACCTGGTGGGAGGAATTAAGTGGCAGATCAGAGCAGGAGTGCAGAGCCTGCTTGGATCTGAGTCACGGTCCGGGGTTGGCGGTTCTTGGGGGAGGAGGAGCACTGGAGTGGCAAAGCTTGCTGTGTAGAAATAGCTCTGAAAACAGCAGTGCAACCCCTCAAGCTTGCGACAAAGTACTCTACTCTACAAGCAGTCATAGCACAACGAAAAGCTCAAGGGTCAAGCAGTTGTCTGGGAACATGAACAGGCAGCAAAAACAGTCTCAGATTCAGACTCGGACTTTGGAATCTTACTTTGGTGACAAAGAAGACCAAAACATACAGCCAGAAGAAGTCAACAAAGTCAAAAAGCCTACAACAAAAGTCAAAAAGCCTACAACAAAAGCGTCCAAGAAAAACACAAACTGGTCTCAGGCCATGGAACAGCTCAAAAAGGATTTGGAAAAGCAAGTTAGAGAAGTAGAGGAAAAATTGGGAAGAGAAATGAGGATGCGAGAAAATCATGAAAAACAAGTCAATGACTTGCTAAAGGAGACCCAAAAAAATACTGAAGAAAATAACACCTTAAAAAATAGACTAACCCAAATGACAAAAGAGGTCCAAAAGCCAATGAGGAGAAGAATGCCTTGAAAGGCAGAATTACCCAAATGGAAAAGGAGGTCCAAAAGACCACTGAAGAAAATACTACCTTAAAAATTAGACTGGAGCAAGCGGAGGCTAGTGACTTTACGAGAAATCAAGATATTATAAAACAGAAGCAAAGGAATGAAAAAATGGAAGACAATGTCAAATATCTCACTGGAAAAACCACTGACCTGGACAACAGATCCAGGAGAGATAATCTAAAAATTACTGGACTACCTGAAAGCCATGATCAAAAAAAGACCCTAGATATCATCTTTCAAGAAATTATCAAGGAGGACTGCCCTGATATTGTAGAGCCAGAGGGTAAAACAGAAATTGAAAGAATCCACCGATCGCCTCCTAAAAAAGATCCCAGAAAGAAAACTCCTAGGAATATTGTCGCCAAATTCCAGAGCTCCCAGATCAAGGAGAAAATACTGCAAGCAGCCAGAAAGAAACAATTTGAGTATTGTGGAAACCCAATCAAGAAGTTTACATTCTAATGAGGAAACAGGTAAATAACTAAGTAGATTTAAGAAATAGAATGAGTAAGTGCAAGGAAATTTGAGATGAAAGGCACTAACAGCTGAGGGGACTGGTGAAACAGTAAGGCCATAATAACAATGTAGATGATAACTGTCAAAATGCCTATGTGGTTCTGTATCACAAAGTATACAAGACTCTCCACATAGAAGGTAGAAGAGATAAACCATTTATTCAGATACCAGAGAACCATATCCCACAAGCCATTTATCTAGTCAGTCCGTTTCATCATAGCAGCAAGGAACCCAAAACACTCCACATACAATATAACAACTTGGAGACTCGCCATCCCAGAACCTTGCAGATCCCCCGGCTGGGGTCTTCCCCAAAACAAACTCACAGTACAGCTACGTCAGTCTGTTCTGCTCGAACCATCATGAGGGTGGCCATTACCAGCCATACCTGCTGGCATTCTCTCTCTCTCTCTCTCTCTCTTTCTCTCTCAGCATTTCCTGTGACATAACTTCCTTTTCCTGTCCAGAAGCTCATCCCACCACATGTAACTTGGGCTTCCTGTGACATAAGCAGGTCACATGGCCTATTAATGCGTGGGAAAGATCTTCAGATCCAAATTGCCATTACAACTGGGGAAGGCCTCCTGCAGAAGGCGAAATCTGAGTTGAAGGAAAGTATGGTACCTAAGAACTGGAAGTGAGAAGCAGAGAATTCCAGGCCAGGACAAAGGCGTGGAGATGGTATATAGAATGTCTTGTTTGGGGAACAGTAAGGAGGCCGGTGTAACTGGACCACTGAGTGTGTGGAGGAGGGCAAAGCGTAAGAAGACTAGACAGGTAATAAGGGGCTAGGTTATGAAGTACTCCTGACTCTTTGTGACCATGCTTCTTTTTAAAATGTTTGCCCATGATCCTGTTAGAAATATTTCCCAAAATTTTGTCAGGAATTGAAGCTAAGCTTCCCGGCCTAGTGTCTGCAGATTCTGTTATCTTCCATTTTTAAAAAATTGTCATAGTTATTCTCCATACCTGTGGCCCCTCTTCTGTTCTGATCTGTCATCTTTCTTTTCTCCTTCAGCTTCTCAACAGGTTTTCTTAATACCATTTATAATTAAATTTTAGTCTTTTCTGGAAATATCTCCACTATTTCCTCCCTTGTAATAGGGAACATTTCTTATAACCCACATCTCTCTCTTCACATAGCCATGATCTTAGTTCAGGACCTCTATCACCTTTCACCCAGATTATTCAAACAGCTTTCTAATTTTTACCCCCTGCCTCACGTTTCTCCCCACCCTTGTCATTCCAGGCTATCCTTTACACAGATGACAAAGTGATTTAAGTATAGATCTAACAATTTTACTTCATTGCTCAACAGACTCCAGGGGCTCTCTATTGCCTGCAAGATAAAACAGAAACTTCTTTGTTTGGCCTTTAAGCCCCTCACAACCAAGCCCCAATCTTTTCAGCCTCATTTATACATTACTCCCCACCCATGCTCTATGACCTAGTCAAACTGGCTATTTCTCTGCTACTAACACTTAATATTCCCATCTCCTGTCCTCATACCTTTGCAATAGCCATCCTACATGGCAGAAATGGACTCTTTCCTACACTCTGTCATAGAATCTCTCTTTTCCCTCAAAACTTGGCTCAAGTATCACTTACTACATAAAAGTTTTTTCCTGAGTCACTCCCCAACCTTCACCTCCCTAACTGTTGTTCAATCATTTTCAGTCATGTCTGACTCTTCATGACCCCATTTTGGGTTTTCTTGACAAAGATACTGAAGTGGTTTGCCATTTCCTTCTCCAGATCATTTTACAGAAGAGGAACTGAGGCAAACAGGGTTAAATGACTTGCCCAGGGTCACACAGCTAGTAAGTCTCTGAAGCCAAATTTGAACACGGGAACATGAGTCTTTTTGACTCAAGGACCATCACTCTATCCACTGTACCACTGAGCTATCCCTCTCTATTTACCTTCTATTTATTCTCTTTATATTTATTCCAAGTACATATATATGTTCTCATCTCAGAATGTAAAATCTTTGAAAGTAGGACTGTTTCATTCTTTATATGTGTATCCCCAACTTATGTTTAGCCCTTAATAAATGTTTTTTGGCCAACTGATAGAACAGCTAAAAAAAACATTTGATTTGGTATATCAGACAAGACATACAACATTTTGTTCTAGCAGTTCCTTGGTGAGAGGGGACATTTCTGGCACCGTTTCTGGTTTTTCAGCTACCTGATTTCCTTTTAGTGACCTTTTTATTTACACTGTGGACACTATGTATACTGTTCTACTGGTTCTGTTTGTTCTACTTTGCACTATAACATACAAATATTTCCAGGTTTCTCTGAAATTATAATCATTTATAATAGCATAATAATATTCCGTTACACTCATATACAATAGTTTGTTCAGCCAATCCTTAATCAATGAGCAGCTATTTTGTTTCCAGTTCTCTGTTACCATAAACAACTCCTAGTCTGAGTATTTTGGTATATATTAGGTCTTTGTTTATGCCTTTGATTTGCTTAAGGTATATGCTCAGTAGAAATGCTGGGTCAAACGGCATGAACAATTTAGTCACTTTTCTTATATAATTCAAAACTGATATGTAGAATGTTCAGACTACTTCACAGCTCCTCCAATAGCGTATTTGTGCATGTCTATTTTCCCACAGCCCCACCAACATTAATTGTTCCCATATGGCAAGCTGGTCCATCAATACATATATCTTTAAAAGATAACAGGTATGGTCAGTAAGCCAGGCCACAAGGAAGAGAGGGGTCTCGGTAATCTTTAAGAAACTGTCAAGTACTTTTAGTGACTACAAGTGTCTCCCTCCTTTCTATATTCTTATATTCCTTCCATTACTTCTTATTGCTATATGAAGTGATATATTTCAAAGGCTTATGAATTTTAACTCCTCTTAGTGATTTTAATGTTCTTCCAGTAATGGAAGAAGAGGAATATAGCTTCACATCATGGAATATCACAGTCTCTTAAGAATTCAAGTTACAGATCGCCAAAAAAGAAATGGAGAGGCACATACTAAGTGTTAGTGAGCTGTAAGATGTAAAATACCATTAATGAAGAATTGGGCATGTTGTTGTTGAATCGTTTCAGGAGAGGTTTGACTCCAAGGAGTCAAATGAAGAGTGACATCTGAGAGATACATGACCAAAAAAGGAAATGGACCAGTCATGTGGCAAAAACATAAATGATGAACAGTCTGCATACCCTATTAGTATTCATGTAATGCCAACATACCTCGAGAGACACAGCACGTCCCCTAAAGAAAGGCTGCTAGAGCCAAGCTGGAAGTCTTCCTTCTGTGCAGTAAGTCCTCCACTTCCTGCTGCCATTTCATAGACAGCCTTCTGAAGTAAGAAGACCACAACCTACACGATTTGCTAGTACCTTGAGCCTTCCATCTCCTCCTGGATGCAGCATGTTCCCTGAGGAAAGGCTTTCAGGGGCAGGGGCAGGGGCAGGCCTTTCCCATCTCCCTCAAAGGAATCACTTTTATCCATGCCAGCACAAAGCATCTTCCACCTCCCGCTCCAGCCGAATCTCCCAAATGAGCTGCGGAGAACCTTCAGTGCAAAGAAAAGCAACCCTTCCTTTGACTTCCGGTCTCCCATCTCCTGCTCTGCCAGTCCTTTGAGGAGCAGCACACTACACTCAATGATGAACATTTTCACACCATTCCCTTCACATCCCAATGACTTTGAACTTCTATAGACCATCATCTGAACCCCATTTTCTAACCCTACCCCCGATTCCTGATTCCCATTCCCCTCAACTCTCCCACCCCATAGTTTTATCCTAACTCCATCTAGCCCTTCCACTGTGCCCTCTGGAATACCCTTTCCAGAAACAACAAACTTCTCTTCATCTTAAATCTTTTCTTCTCCCACTCCGTCTCTTCTTAGAAGTCATTCTATAAATGGGATTTTATTACTATTCTACCTATGTAAGAATTCCATTCTTATGATACTTTTTCTTTCACTTTACTGATTATATTTTTATTGTGCTTGATCCATTTTCTCTACCTCCCTTTTAGACATTCAGATTTTAATTACTGATTATATTCAAGCAAGATGTTATAAGGTTATTTATTTTAGCAAGATAGATCTCTAGTCACCAGTACCTTAAAGGATCATTGAACAGTGAGTACAAAGGCACCTTTGGGATTATCCTTTCATTCATCTCTCTGACAAAATAAAGAAAATGAAGGACAGAGTCTGTAGAATTTACTCATAGTTCATGCTCATGTTTTATTATCTCAACAGTCAAGACAGAGCATGCTATACTGGAGAAAGTACTGAAGAAAAAATAAGGTTTGAGTTTTAGTCCCTTTCTCTTTATTCACATGGCAACCATCCTAATACAGGTTCCATCAGCCATATCCTCTACTACTGCCATATTTTCCTCTTCTTTACATACCTTTGTTCTTTTAATTCTTTTCTCTTGTCTTATTGCTACTGCTAGCATTTACAGAAATAAATCAAATAACAGTGGGGAGAGTGGGAAGCTTTGTCCCATTGCCATATTTAATTGAAAAGGTTCAAGTGTATCTCTATTGCGTAAGATGCCTGCTTTTGCTTTAAGATAGATAATTATTATGATATTTTTTAAAAAGGTCCCTCTAGGCCTATACTTTGTAAAGTATTTAGTGTAAAAGAGTATTATATTTTGGTTTTTAATATGCTTAATTATGTTGATTGCTTTCCTAATGTGGAACCATCCTTGCATCCCTGGTATAAATCTCATTTGTTTATAATGAAAGAATTTTTAGACAAATCACTGTAATCTTTTTAGTAGGATTTTGTTTAAAAACTTTGAGCCAAAAAAAAAAAAAACTAAAAAAACTTTGAGCCGATGTTCATTAATGATACTGGCTTATGGTGTTCCTTCTGTGCTTTATCCTTCTCTAGTTTAGGTATCTAAATAATATCTGCCTCATAAAGGATTCCAGTTAAGTTTTTTCTTTTTAAATTTTTGAGAATAATTTGGGAAGTATGGATACTAACTGTTCTTTAAAAGTTTAAAAGAATTCTCCTATAAATCCATGATGTCCAGGAATTTTTTTTTGGTAGTTCTTTTATAGCGATAAATCTATTTCCTTTTCTGAGATTGGATTATTTAAGATCTGGTCTTCTGATAGTTTGGGTGTTTTGTATTTTTGAAGATATTCCTCCATTTCTTTTGTGTTGTCAGTTTTATTAGCATTTAACTGTACATAATATGTTCTAATTATTCTTTTTATTTCTTCTGGTTTTGCTATAACTTCACCTTGCTCATTTGCTATTTTATTGACTTTCTACTCATTTCTTTTTAATCAGATTAGTTAAAGGTTTATCAATTTTATTAATCTTTACAAAGAACTAGCTTTCACTTTTATTATTTTTTGTTTCTAATTTTTCTATTTTTCCTTATTTTTAATATCCCTTCTTTTGGGTTTATTTTAGATTTGTTTACTTGTTTCCTATTTTTAAAATGGCAGCAAGGGTGGTTTCCAGACCTCTCAGCTCACAGATGGAAAGGGAATCAGACAGTGAGTCAGAAGGAGATTTACAAGGGTCCCTTTGCTGGCACCAGAAGCAGGACTTTGTTGCATTGCTTATACCTGGATCTGGGTTGCAGTCCTGGGTCTCAGTCCCAGTGAAAGGAGTGGCACTAGCACAGCAGAGCTTGTGGCCACAGGGGAGCAGGAACCCTGGTCATAGTCCCAGGGTTGAAAAGAGTACGTGGGTCATTCACAAACCATTGCCAAGTACAGGAGAACAGTAAATACACCTCTCCCTAGATCACACAACCTTGGCAGAGCCAAAAACTTACAGGTCCCAAGAATTACCTCTGAAAAGAACTGTACAAAAAACCTGAGCCCCTCACCTCTGATCCCTTCTCATTTGTTACACCTTTTCCTTTGGGGATTTGTATATTAGTTCTTCTCTCCTGCTTTTATCTAGTTATATATTTCTTCCTCTTGATTTTTCCTTTCAATCACATAGATTCCCCATTAGCCTTTCTTGTTCACTGGTTTGTTTTATTTCATATTTTTTGTGCCCCTTTCCAGAAAAAGATTTTTCATTCCCTTCATTATGTATCTCCTCTTTCTGTTCACTCTATCTCTCATTCTCTGATTCATGACCCCTATAATCATCTGGTCTCTCTTTTCTCTGTATTCATCATATAATCAAAGTAACCAAGGTATCCATTCTAGGCTCTGCCTTCTGGGCACTTTTTGCCACAGCCATTGTGCCTCACTCTGAGAACAATGCCAATTATTGGAGGTGAGAGTACAATATTCCATGGTAGGTCACCCCCCCCATTCATGTCCCCCTCACTTGATCCATACTCTCTCTTATTGACCTTTTTTCCCCTAAATTTGCCTGGAAATCTCCGTGTGTCAATGCATTCCTGTTCTTCCAAGTACCAGTTGCTCCCACGGGTTGCAAATACCCTGTCCCAGGACAAGACCTTTTAAGGCACCAAATTCCCTGAACCTCATCCAGTGTAAAGTTCTCATCTCCCTTGACCCACAGGAATATTCACCAGTGAAACCCCTCTCACTCCAAAGTAAGGACCTCTTCCTTTCTTCCCCTCTTCAATATTTTCCCCTTCCTCCTCACCCGTTCCCCTATAGGCTCTTTTCTTTCTAAGACCTTCCCCTCATTGCTAGTTCTTGATTTGATGCAGTGTATCACTCACTACTTTTTATTCTCTTTCTCCTGTCATCTTCTTTCATGTACCCTCCCATGTTGTAACGTAGTCCCACAAAGACGCATTCATCCATAGGTGGGTGCTGTCAGGTTCTACCCATAATACCCATGTCAGCCTCTTCACTGGTACCTTTACAAGATTTCCACCTTTACCCCCTGCCTCTTTGTACACACTTAGAAGGAAGTTTCTTACTGGTCTTTTTCTTGTTATTCTGTTGCTGTCTGTATTTATTCAATCCTCTACATTTCTGTTGTTTGGCATGTTCAAGAAACAAATAATCTCTTCAGTTCGGGTTTTTCTTTCTAAAAATGTCATAAACTCTTCTTTATTACTGAACATGAATCTTCTATCTTGTATGGTTCAGCTCAGATTCACAAGGTAAGTCATCTTCGGCTGCATCCTGAGCTCCAATGCTCTTCGTAACATATTATTCTATTCCCTCCTTCTTTTTCTAGTAGATCCGGAATGGTCTTGAGGTAATCAGATGTCCTTTCTTTTGTATCTGAAGGTCTCTTTTGATGGCTTGCAAAACTTGTTTCCAAACTGAATTGCTGATTCAGCCATGTGTCTTAAAGTTCACAGCCTTTGGTGGCTATTGTTTTTTTCCCTCCTGGAGACAATCTGTGAATTCTTTTGATTGCAATTTCATTTTTTATGTTCCAAAGTCCTAGGTAGTTCTCTTCTATGATTTCCTTCATTATATCATTAAAGGGTTTTTTTTTTTTGTCCTACTGTGTTTTTCTGGAAGACCTAAGATCCTTATTCAAACTGTCCTTTAGATCTGTATGTTCTGCTAATAGTGAGCATATTTTCTTTTAGCGTTCTTGTTTGCTTCTCTTCTGGGTATTTGCATTCCCAAACTATTGCACTCTCTAGGGTTTCTTTGGTGAAGCTTGGCATTAAAGATTCATTTTTCTACTTTGCTAATTATTTTGGCTGTGCAGTATACCAACTCTACTCCCATAATTCTTTCCCTTTTGAATCGCTCAGGAACAACGTGCTATGGTTCCATGTGCTCCTCAAATGTCATAAGATACTCTGCCTCATCAAGTGTTTGACTATTTTCCTTCATTTTGTAGTATTATTCATAGATGCCTGAACTTGTTTACTAGATACTTGTTTACTAGGCCATATTTCCTTCTGTTACTACTTTTTCCTGTTGATTCCTCAGTTTATGTTCAAGGACTTTGCAATTCTTCTTCCTGGAATATTTGGTACTTTCAATTCTTTTTCCCTCTTTATTTTCCTAATGGTCTGCTTTCTGACTCTCTACCTTCCAATTATGGTCTCTTTGGATCTCAAAGCATTTCACCCTCCTCCCACATTGAGCAATTCATGATTCACCAGTCTTTCTCCCAACTAGCTTTTAGGTTGTCAGAATTGGTCCCACCTGGATGCTGTGCTCTTCCCTTAGGTTTGGTGGAATGTTGCACAGCCCCCAAAAGCATGGTGTCCTGTCCTGATGACCTGTCCCAATCCCTTGGTTTCTTAGTTCTCTGTCTCAGCACCAGCAGTTCAGATCTTGCTTTCCCTGGCACTGACGGTTCAAAGTTTTCTAGCACTGGTGCTTCCAGGTTTCAGTGCCTAGCAGGCTTAAACTCCTGAAAGGTTGTGGCCAACCTGACTGTTGAGGCCTGAGAAAACTTCCATAGCCTGGAGCTCTGGGGGTCTCTACAGCAATGGAAAGAGGGAAGGGGGAAGAGGGTTCAGGGGTGAGTTTTGATATAAGGCTGTGTCATGTTCTGCTAGTAGGGACCTTGTTGCCAGCAGCATAGGAGAAGGGGAAAGAAAGGGTGCTGAGTGAGCTCAGAGTCAGTAAGCGTGAGTTCCTAGGTTTGGTTTTTTAATTTTAATTTTCTTTAGGATTCTGGGTGTCCTAGACCATGAAAACAGCTCAAGTTACTTTATTTTTGGTGCATAATTGTTTTGGATAGGTTTGAGAGGCCATAAGGATTGGCAAAAATGTCCTGCTGCTCATACAACCAAGCCTTGCAATAGCTCCTCAACTGACTCCCTGACTCGGGTCTCTCCTTTCTCCAAGCTACCTGCCATGCAGCTGGTAAAATTATTTTCTTAATGTATTCATTTGACTATGTCACTCTTCTACTCAATAAACTCTAGTGGTTCCCTCTTACTTTTAGGATGAAATACAAACTATTCTGTTTGGCATTTAAAATCTTTTATACTCTGGCCCCAACCTATGTTCCCAGTTTTATTGTATATTACTCTAATTAACAAATTCTATGATTTAGCAAAATTGGCCTTAGCTCTGCTCACACATAATAACACATCTCCTTTCATTGTGCCTATCCCCCTCCATTCTTGGAATGTATTCTCTCCTCTCCTGTATCTCACAGAATGCCTAGTTTCCTTCAGAACTGAGTTCAAATGACACATGAAGTCTTTCCTGATTCCTTGGCTGCTCATGCCACCCTTTTCAATTATTTTGTATATATTTTCTTTTAATTTTTTTTTGGAGGGCGGAAGTCAGGGCAATTGGGGTTAAGTGACTTACCTAAGGTCACACAGCTAGTAAATGTGTCAAGTGTCTGAGGCCACATTTGAACTCAGGTCCTCCTGACTGCTGCGCTGGTGCTGTACTCACTGCACCACCTAGCTGCCCCTATTTTGTATATACTTTCATATGTCCATGTTGTCTCCCTGATAGAATCTAAACTTTCTGAGGGGAGGGACTGTTTCATTTTTGTCTTTGGATCCCCAGTGACAAGCATAGTGCCTAGAACATATTAGGAGCTTAACAAATGCTTGAAGACTGATAAGCTTCAACAGGTTAAATTATTAGATGAGTCACCATTTCTTCACTGAAGCCTTCCCTGACCTCATTATCCAAATTATATTGTCCTTCCTCAAATTAACTTGCATTTACTTATTTATGTATGTGTCATAAAAAACCCTAGTAAACCGCTCTTTTTTTTTGCCAGTGTCCGCTGACATGGAATAAATGCTTTTTAAAAAAATTGTACTATTAATTTTCCTAGGGAGAAATTTCTATAAATGAAACTGTAATACAAGAAAAATTAGGAACCCCTGAGTAACCCTTAGCTACTGACAAGCACCCCCAGAAAGAATGGACTCAGATATCTTTGGCATTTAGCAAACCCCCTGGGACTCCATGACTCCACCAAGGAATGTCAGTAGATAGGACCATCCCACTGAAGGATAACCTGGCAGACCCTGTCTAGCAGATATCCCTGGGGCTCCGTGACTCCACCAAGGAATGTAAATGAGATTACCCCACTAGTACAATAACCTGACTGAATCTTTTGATCAGCCAGGACCTTTGTTCCTGTTTTCCCCCCACTCTGTACCCCCATATCCTATATAAGCCAAGCCATCATCCCAACACATTTGCCATTGATTTGTGGTGCCGTACCCCAATGGCCGCCGGCTAATAAATTCTCCACTTAAAACTTACACTCTGTGGTGTGTCTCGCTTGCTTCTGGTACAACAAAACAAGCATAAATGAGGAACTATCTGCCCCCCCCTAAAAACCACATTTCATAAGTTATTTTACAAAAAGCTAAAATCTTACCTTGTTATGTGTAAAAATAATCCTTAATTCAGGTTTGAGAATGGCATAGGCTACAAGGAGGTCTTGAATTTTTTTTAATTCATCCTTACATTTTTTAGCTGTTGAGTAAAACTGTTTTCTTACAGGAAGATTCTTAAATAGTTTCAATGCAGTTACAGTTGTACCTATAAGCAAAATACAAAAAATATCAACTCTCCCCCAAAACTGCTAACAAAAGGTAAATTTTAATTGCATTCTATTGAAGAAACAATTTCACAGAATAGGTGCCCTGAAGAATTTCCTTAGGCCAGATCTCTAGAGATTTAAATTAAATCTGGAGAGTTAATAATGAAATTCTAAATAACGTAAAGAACAAATCATAAAAACAATTAACAATTAAGAGACAGTCATAATGGTCAAACAACATGCCAAAATTTCTGGGACAAAGCTAAATAATACTCAGAAAAAAAGTTTCTTCCCTAAAAACAAATACTATCAAAATGGAAAAAGAGAAAAATAATCATTAAAAAATTAGGATGCCAAGAAATAAACCCAAGATAAATAAAAAAGCAAACTTCTCAAAAATCAGTGGAGTAGTTCAACTGGAAATCAAAAAGCCTATAAAGCTGATAAACAAAACTAAAAGCTAATTCTTTGAAAAGACCAGCAAAACTAAAAAATCTTTAGTCAACCTGATTCGAAAGAGGGCAGAAAAACAAATCAACAAAATATAACATGAATTAAGTAAAATCACAATAGAAGCAGAATAAAAAGAACTACTAGAACCCATTATGCAGTTATATGTACCCCATTCCTCATATCTGAACAGAAGAAAAACAGATTATACCAAGTAACAGACCCAATGTTAGGAATGGTAATAGAACCAGTTGCAAAGGAATTAAGAAAACAAACAAAAATTCCCACAAACCTCCTAGTCCTAAAGAATTTACAGGAGAATTCTATCAAACTTTCAAAGAAAAATTAATGCCTATAACTAAATGAATGATTCTCAAAGATTGAGAAAATAATTTATAAAACTCATTTTTTTTCAATAAGACAAATATAACTCTAATACCTACACCAAGGAAGGATTTAAAAAAGGAAACTTTAGAACAATATAATTAATGAATGTTTACTAAAAATAATTAATCCTAAAAAAAAGACTACAACAATTTATCCAAGAAATCATTCGTTATGATCAAACAGGATTTTATACCAGGGATGTTAAAACAGTTCAACGTTAAAAAAAAACAATCAACACAATTATATTTTAAAAAAAGAATCGAAAACCACACGATTCTCTCCAAAGAGCAGAAAACAACTTTAATGAAAGACACTACTCATTTATGCAATAAATACCTACTTAAAACCAAAATCAAATACTACAAGCAATGAAAGTACAGAAGATAAAAGAGTTTTTAACTTGGGGTCTGTGAACATGTGCTTTTTTTGGAGTATGATATCCGCATTTTGATATAACATTTCTTTTTTAATCTTATACATTTTATTAATCCATTTAAAAACCTTATTCTAAGAAAAGGACAAGAGATGTCATCATACTCTCACAATGGTTCATGACACAAATAAGGTTAAGAATACATGCTTTCTGGGTGTGGAGCCAAGATGGCAGCAGCAAAACAGGGACTCACTTAAGCTCTCCCCCAAATCCCTGCAAACACCTGCAAAGAATGACTGAACAAATTCTAGAGCTACAGAACCCACGAAATAACAGAGGGAGGCAGGTCTCCAGCCCAAGATGGCCTGGATGGTTGCTGGGAAGTGTTCATAGCACCATACTGGGAGCAAAGCGCAGACCAGTGTGGGCCGCACCAGGACAGACCAGGCGCTAAGGAGATCAGGCAGAGCAAGCCTTAGGGCACTGAATCACTGAGCTGTGGCAGCTACCAGACTTCTCAATGCACAAATGCCAAAGACAAATTAGCAGGTCAGTGGGAAAACTGCTGAATGCTGGAGTGCATGGTCAGCGCCAGCCCTGGGGGTGTGGACGTGGTGTGGCGCTGTGGCTGCAGCAGAAGAAAGCTCCTGCGGATGCTTCCAGAGCTCCAACAGCGGTTGCTTCCAGCCCCAGGCCCACCAAATGGGAGGAATCAAGCACAGGTCAGAGCAGGAGTGCAGGAAGTGCTTTGCTGGTGCAGAGGCGGGGTTCTCTTGCTCTGCCCTGCTTGGCGGGTCTTGGGGGCAGACAAGTGCTGCTGTGGCGGAGTTTGCGGTGACAATGGAGTAGAAGTAGCTCTGAAAACAGCAGCATAAAATCCCTGAAGCTTGGGACAAAGCACTCTCTACTCTACAAGCAGTCATACCCTGACAAAAAGCTCAAGGGTCAAGTAGTTGGCTGGGAACATGGCCAGGCAGTGAAAATGGACTCAGACTATAAAATCCATTTTTGGTGACAAAGAAGATCAAAACATACAGCCAGAGGAAGCCAACAAAGTCAAAGAGCTTACATCAAAAGCCTCCAAGAAAAATATGAATTGGTCTCAGGCCATGGAAGAGCTCAAAAAGGAAAAGCAAGTAAGGGAAGTAGAGGAAAAATTGGGAAGAGAAATGAGAGTGATGCAAGAAAATCATGAAAAACATGTCAATGACTTGCTAAAGGAGACCCCCAAAAATACTGAAGAAAATAATACCTTAAAAAATAGACTAACTCAAATGACAAAAGAGGTCCAAAAAGCCAATGAGGAGAAGGATGCCTTAAAAGGCTGAATTAGCCAAATGGAAAAGGATGTCCAAAAGATCACTGAAGAAAATACCACCTTAAAAATTAGATTGGAGCAAGTAGAAGCTAGTGACTTTATGAGAAATCAAGAAATTATAAAACAGAACCAAAGGAATGAAAAAATGGAAGACAATGTGAAATATCTCATTGGAAAAACCACTAACCTGCAGAATAGATCCAGGAGAGATAATTTAAAAATTATCTGAGAGCCCTGATCAAAAAATGAGCCCAGACATTATCTTTCAAGAAATTATCAAGGAGAACTGCCCTGATATTCTAGAATCAGGGGGTAAAATAGAAATTGAAAGAATCCACCAATTGCCTCTTGAAAAAGATCCCAAAAAGAAAACTCCTAGGAATATTGTTGCCAAATTCCAGAGTTCCCAGGTCAAGGAGAAAATATTGCAAGCAGTCAGAAAGAAACAATTTGAGTAATGTGGAAACACAGTCAGGATAAAACGAGATCTAGCAGCTTCTACATTAAGGGATAGAAGGGCTTGGAATGTGATATTCCGGAGGTCAAAGGAGCTAGGATTAAAACCCAGAATCACCTACCCAGCAAAACTGAGGATAATACTCCAGGACAAAATATGAATTTTCAGTAAGACAGAGGACTTTCAAGCATTCTTGAAAAAGAAAAGACCAGTGCTGAAGAGACAATTTAACTTTCAATTATAAGAATCAAGAGAAACATGAAAAGGTAAACAAGAAAGACAAATCATAAGGGACTTACTAAAGCTGAACTGTTTTGGTTACATTCCTACATCTTTCCATGTAGGAATGTAACTAAAACATTTAAAAATAAATAAACATAATTAAGGGGTGAGAGAGAAATATATTGGGAGGAGAAAGGTAGAGATAGAATGGGGTAAATTATCTCACATAAAAGGGGCAAGAAAAAGCAGTTATATTGGAAGGGAAGAGGGGGCAGGTGAAAGGGAATGAATGAATCTTGCTCTCATCAGACTTAAGGAGAGAATAATATACACACTCAATTGGGTATCTTACCCTACAGGAAAGTAGGGGGGAAGAGGGTAAGAGAGAGATGATAGAAGGGAGGGCAGATAGGGGAGGAGGTAATCAAAAACAAACACTTTTGAAAAGGGCCAAGGTGAAGAGGACAAAACTGAATAAAGGGGGACAGGACAGGATGGAGGGAAATACAGTCTTTCACAACATGACTGTTATGGAATTATTTTGCATAATGATACATGTGTGGCCTATGTTGAATTGCTTACCTTCTCACGGAAGGTGGGTGGGGAGAGAAGAAGGGAGAAAATTTGGAACTTAAAGTTCTAAAAACAAATGCTCAAAAAGAAAAGTTGTTTTTTACATGCCACTGGGAAATAAGATATACAAGCAACGGGGTATGGAAATCTAGCCTGCTCTACAAGAAAGTAAGGGGAAATGGGATAAGGAGGCAGGGGAGTGAGGTGACAGAAGGGAGGGCAGACTGGGGAAAGGGGCAATCAGAATATATGCCATCTTGGGGTAGGCAGAGGGTAGAAATGGGGAGAAAATTTGTAACTCAAAATCTTGTGTAAATCAATGTTGAAAACTAAAAATATTAAATAAAGAAATAAAGAGGGAAAAAAAGAATGCATGCTTTCCCAACAAATACAGGAGTAAAGTAAGGACGTGCCTTCATCGACTATTATTTTATATAATTCCAAAAATGCTATTAATAGCAAGAAGAGAAGAGAATAATGAAAACAAAACTATCCCTATTTGTTGATACGATATTTTCCTTAGAAAATCCTAGGAAATCAGCATAGAAACTAATTGAGACAGTATCTTTAGCAAAGTTGCAGGCTACAAAAATAATCCACAAAAATTCAAAGAATTACTATGTAATAGCACAATCCAGAGGCAATAATAAAAAAGAAGTCCCATTCAAAATCACTACAAAATGAATAAAATATTTGGGAGATGACTTATCAAAACATACTCAATATTTTTAACCATAACTGTGAAAGCTATCTTCTTCAACATCTCTATCAAATGGCTTTTCCATTTTGGTTTCCTGTATCCATTTGGAGCCCGTTGTGGTATATACTTTAAGATGTTGCTCTAAGATTGGTTTTTATCGGATTGCTTTCCAGTTTTTTTTTCAAGTAGGACAGTGGTTCTCAAAGGGTTTATTCTCAGGTCTTCTTCTCACTCTTAAAAATTATTGAGGCCCTCTCAAAGAGCAATTATGAGAATAGTTTGGATCTCACTAAAACAGTCTCAGGATCCTTGGTCCATACTTCTAGCAGTCTAGAACTGTGAACTAGGGAGTTCTCACTCAAAGAATTCATATCCTATGGTTTGCTGAATGCTATGCTACTATACAGCATTCCTCCTGGATCTTATTGACCTAATCTGTTCTACTGATCAATTTTTATTTTCAAGAAATAATGAATAGTTTCTTGATATCTGCTACCTTATAGTTTTAGACATGTTACTACTAGATCCTCTTCCAACTTAAAAGAAAAAATAGTATTTCTCTTGGGATTCTTGATTATTTATTCCTCCAATTTTGTTATTTTTGTCTAGTGCCATAAAGAAACCCTTTACTAATCTGACTAGGGTATAGCATTTTTTCTGTAAATCTTTTTAGGAAGTATTACCATCTTTACTATAATAGCATAGGCTAATCATGAACAATTAATTACTCTCCAATACTTCAGTCTATATCAATACAGTGTTTTGTAGTAGCATTTATCGAGTTCCTATGTATCATTTGTTATGTATGCTTCCAGACATTTATTCATTCTGCAGTTATTCTGAATCAACTTTCTTTTTTCTATCTTTTCTTCCTCAGTAATATATAGAAAAGTTAAGAATTTCTGTGGGCTTACTTTATATCCTGCTACTTATCTAAGGTTAGTTTCAATTTCTGGTTGTATCTCTAGGATTCTCTAAGTGTGTGGGGGGAGGGTTGAAAGGGGGGTGGACCTGCAGCTTCAAGGCCACATATGGCCCTATAGATCCTCAACTGTGGCCCTTTGACTGAATCTAAACTTCACAGAACAAATCCCCTTAACAAAAGGATTTGTTCCATAAAACATGGACTCAGTCAAAAGGCTGCATCCAAGGACCTACTGTTCCCCACCCTTGTTCTAAGTAAACCAATATAGCACCTGAAAAAAAAAAAAAGCAATTCTTTTTTTGACTGTTAACATTCCTTTAGTATCCTTGGCCGGGGGGAGGGGGGTTGCAATAGTTAGCATTTCCAGAACCACATTAAATATGTGGTAACAGTATTTTACCCCAGATGTTATTGGAAAGGGATCTAGCATTTTTCCAACTTGGATAATGTTAGCTCTTAAACAGGTATTATTTACCGTATTAGAGAAAAGTCTATTTCGCCCTATGCTTTTTAATATTTTTTGAACATAAATGGGTGCTGTATTGTCAAAAGCTTTTGCTGCACTGACTATCACGATTTTTACTGTTTTCGTTATAAAGAGGACCTATATGATTCTTTGCTATTATTGAACAAACCTTGCATTCCTGGTATAAATCTAACCTGGTTATAGCTTATAGCATTTTTAATATGCTGTTGTAATCTCTGCTAATATTTTATTCAATATTGTGAATTAATATTCATTAGTGATATTGGTCTGTAGATTTCTTACTTGCATTTTCTGTCCCTGGTTTAGGTATTATGAATATACTTGCTTCACTGAAGCAAGGAAACAGGTTTTCTTTCATTGATTATTATTTCTTTTTTAAATAATTTAAGTAACAATAAAGTTCAATTTTCATGGAATGTTTGATTTTAGTTATCTGTAAATTGATCCAGGCCCAAAGATTATTTTTTCTTTAGGAGTTCTATTTCTTTTACTAAGATCAGATTATTCAAGTTCCCTATTTCAAGTTCTGTTAATAAGTATATTTTAAAAAATATTCCTCCATTTCAGTAATGAGTTTTTTGGGGCACATACCTGGACAAAATAGCTTCTAATGATTTTCTCTTCATCTATTACGAACTATTTTCTTTTTGGCTTGAGTATGGTAATTTGGTTACCTTGTTTTAAAAAATTAACCAACAGTTTGTCTAGTATGTTAATTTATTGAAGTTTCTAGTGTTATTCATCAATTTAACTTTTTCTTTAATCTCTTTTTTGACAAAAGCTAATTTTTATGTTTAGGTGTGTTTTTCTATTTGCTTTCCTGCTTTTTTTTTTTACTTGTATGCCCAATTTACTCAACTGTTGTTCCTCTTTTTTTGTTTGTGAAAGGATTTAGAGATATTTATTTTCACCTAATGACTGCTTTAAGCTACATCTCTAAATTTTGGGATTTGTTTCCATGTCATATTTTTGTTGAAATTATCAATCATTTCCATGTTTTCTTTGACCAACATCTTTTGTAGGATTATATTAGTCTCCATTTAATCAATCATTTCCTCAAACGCCTTTATTAATTTTAATTTTTATCACTCGTAGTTTGTAAAGGATGTGTTTAGTATTATTGCTCTTATGAATTTGTTTATGAGTTTTTCACACCTTAGCAATCAATAAACATTTCAATGTGCCAGGAACTGTGCCAAACTCTGGGGACACAAAAGGAGGCAAAAGACAGTCCCGGGCCTCGAGGAGCTCACAATCTATAAATAAGTGGTTAGTTTCTATAAATGTCCACGAACAAATGAGAAAAAGTATACTCTTGATAATTCCAACTCAGTAAGCAAGAGATTTATCATATCTAACTTTTGTAAGTTTTATTCAGCTCCTCCTTTCTTGAAAGTGCATATTTTGCCCTGGAGTATTATACTCAGTCTTGCTGGGTAGGTGATTCTTGGGTTTTAATCCAACCTCCTTTAACCTCCAGAATATCATATTCCATGGCCTCTACACCTTTAATGTAGAAGCTGCTAGATCTTGTTTTATCCTGATTGTGTTTCCACAATACTCAAATTGTTACTTTCTGGGTGCTTGCAATATTTTCTCCTTGACCTGGGAACCCTGGAATTTGGCTACAATAATCCTAGAAGTTTTCTTTTTGGGATCTTTTTTCAAGAGGCGACTGGTGGATTCTTTCAATTTCTAGTTTACCCTCTGGTTCTAGAATATCAGGGCAGTTTTATTTCATAATTTCTTGAAAGATGATGTCTAGGCTCTTTTTTTTTATCATGGCTCTCAGGTAGTCCAATAATTTTAAAATTATCTCTCCTGGATCTATTCTCCAGGTCAGTGGTTTTTCTAATGAGATATTTCACATTGTGGGGTGGAGCCAAGATGGCAGCTGGAAAGCAGTGACTTGCTTGAGCTCCTCCCCACCCCACCCCCATCCCTCTAAACACCTATAAAAATGGCTCTGAACAAATTCTAGAACTGCAGAACCCACAAAATAGCAGAGGGAAGCAGGGCTCCAGCCCAGGACAGCCTGGATGGTCGCGGGGTAAGGTCTATCGCACGGAGCTGGTAGCTGAGGTGGTGCAGCTACAGAACTACAGCTGCAGTTGCTTCCGGCCCCAGGCCCACCTGGTGGGAGGAATTAAGTGGCAGATTTGAGCAGGAGTGCAAAGCCAGCTTAGATCTGAATCCAGTCCAGGTTGGCGGTTCGTGGGGCAGGAGGAGTGCTGGTGTGGCAGAGCTTGCTGTGTAGAAATAGCTCTGAAAATAACAGTGTAGCCTCTCAAGTCTGTGACAAAGTACTCTACTCTACAAGCAGTCATATCCCGATGAAAAACTCAAGGGTCAAGTAAGTTGGCCGGGAACATGGCCAGGCAGTGAAAACTGACTCAGATTCAGACTCAGACTTTAGAATCCTTCTTTGGTGACAAAGAAGACCAAAACATACAGCCAGAAGAAGTCAACAAAGTCAAAGAGCCGACGTCAAAAGCCTCCAAGAAAAACATGAACTGGTCTCAGGCCACGGAAGAGCTCAAAAAGTATTTGGAAAAGCAAGTTAGAGAAGTAGAGGAAAAACTGGGAAGAGAAATGAGAAGGATGCGAGAAAACCATGAAAAACAAGTCAATGACTTGCTAAAGGAAACCCCCCAAAATACTGAAAAATACACTGAAGAAAATAACACCTTAAAAAATAGACTAACTCAAATGCCAAAAGAGCTCCAAAAAGCCAATGAGGAAAAGAATGCCTTGAAAGGCAGAATTAGCCAAATGGAAAAGGAGGTCCAAAAGACTACTGAAGAAAATACTACCTTAAAAATTAGACTGGAGCAAGTGGAAGCTAGTGACTTTATGAGAAATCAAGATACTATAAAACAGAACCAAAGGAATGAAAAAACAGAAGACAATGTCAAATATCTCCTTGGAAAAACTCCTGACCTGGAAAATAGATCCAGGAGCGATAATTTAAAAATTATTGGATTACCTGAAAGCCATGATCAAAAAAAGAGCCTAGATATCATCTTTCAAGAAATTATCAAGGAGAACTGCCCTGATATTCTAGAGCCACAGGGCAAAATAGAAATTGAAAGAATCCACCGATAGCCTCCTGAAAAAGATCCCAAAAAGAAAACTCCTAGGAATATTGTTGCCAAATTCCAGAGTTCCCAGATCAAGGAGAAAATACTACAAGCAGCCAGAAAGAAACAATTTGAGTATTGTGGAAACACAATCAGGATAACACAAGATCTAGCAGCTTCTACATTAAGAGACCGAAGGGCTTGGAATATGATATTCCAGAGGTCAATGGAGCCAGGATTAAAACCAAGAATCACCTACCCAGCAAAACTGAGTATAATGTGCCAAGGCAAAATATCGAATTTCAATATAATAAAGGACTTTCAAGCTTTCTTAGTAAAAAGACCAGAGCTGAATAGAAAATCTGACTTTCAAATACAAGAATCAAGAGAAGCATGAAAAGGTAAACAAGAAAGACAAATCATAAGGGACTTACTAAAGTTGAATTGTTTTGTTTGCATTCCTACATGGAAAGGTGATATGTATAATTCATGAGATCTCAGTATTAGGGTAGCTGAATGGAATATACATATATAGATAGATAGATAGATAGATAGATAGATAGATATAGATATATATACACACACACACATGGACAGAGGGCACAGGGTGAGCTGAATATGAAGGGATGGTAAATAAAAAAATAAAACCAAATTAAAGGATGAGAGAGGAATACATTGACAGAGGGGGAAAGAGAGAGGTAGAATGGGGTAAATTATCTTGCATAAAAGTGGCAAGAAAAAGCAGTTCAGCAGGAAGGGAAGAGGGGGCAGGTGAGGGGGAATGAGTGAATCTTGCTCTGATAAGCTATGACCTGAGGAGAGAATAACATACACACTCAATTGGGTATCTTACCCCACAAGAAAGAAGGAGATAAAAAAGGGGGGATGACAGAAGGCAGGGCAGATAGGGGGAGGAAGTTATCAAAAGCAGACACTTTCAAAAAGGGACAGGGTCAAGGGAGACAATTGAACAAAGGGGGATAGGGTAGGAAGGAGCAAAATATAGTAGGTCTTTCACAACATGAGTATTGTGGAAGTGTTTTACATAATGATACGCATGTGGCCTATGTTGAATTGCTTGCCTCCTTAGGGAGGATGGGAGGGGAGGGAAGAGGAGAGAGAATTTGGAACTCAAAGTTTTAAAAAACAGATGTTCAAAAAAAAAAGTTTTTGCATGCAACTAGGAAATAAGATATACAAGCAATGGGGCATAGAAAACTATCTTGCCCTACAAGAAAGTAAGGGAAAAGGGGATGGGGGGAGTTGGGTGACAGAAGGGAGGGCTGACTGCGGAACAGGGAAACCAGAATATATGCAATCTTGGAGTGAGGGGGAGAGTAGACATGGGGACAACATTTGTAATTCAAACTCTTGTGAAAATCAATGTTGCAAACTAAAACATTAAATAAATAAATACAAAGGAAAAGAAAAAAAAGATATTTCACATTGTCTTACATTTTTTCATTCTTTTGATTCTTCTTTTTAATTTCTTGATTTCTCATAAAGTCATTAGCTTCAACTTGCTCCATTCTAATTTTTAAGGTGGTATTTTCTTCAGTGGTCTTTTGGACATCCTTTTCCATTTGGCTAATTCTGCTTTTTAAGGCATTCTTTTCCTCATTGGCTTTTTGGACCTCTTTTGTCACTTCGTTTAGTCTATTTTTTAAGGCGTTATTTTCTTCAGTTTTTTGGGGGCTCTCCTTTAGCAAGTCATTCGTTTTTCATGATTTTCTTACATCACTCTCATTTCTCTTCCCAATTTTCCCTGTATTTCTCTTACTTGCTTTTCCAAATCCTTTGTGAGCTGTTCCATGGCCTGAGACCAGTTCATATTTTTCTTGGAGACTTTTGATGTAGGCTCTTTGACTTTGTTGGCTTCCTCTGGCTGTATGTTTTGGTCTTCTTTGTCACCAAAAACAAATTTTATAGTCTGAGACTGTTTTCACTGCTTGGCCATGTTCCCAGCCAACTACTTGACCCTTGAGCTTTTTGTCAGGGTATGACTGCTTTCAGATTGGAGAGTGTTTTGTCCCAAGCTTCAGGGGTTTTGTGCTGCTGTTTTCAGAGCCACTTCTATTCCAAGGTGGTATGATGCTCCTCTCCTGGCCTGTCCTCTGGTCTGTGATTGCAGGCACTCCTTTCTGCCATGCAACCACCAGGAGGACACCCTCTCCACAGCCACCACAAAGCCGTGCCACACCAGCACTCCTCCATCCCCAAGAACCACCAACCAGGACCACAACCCAGATCCAAGCAGGGCAGAGCAAGAAAACCTTGCCTTAGCACCAGCAAAGTGATGTCTGTACTCCCTCTCTGATCAGCCTCTTGATTCCCCTCACCATGTGGGCCTGGGGAAGGAAGCAGCCACTGCCACAGCTGCTGTTGCCACTGCTACAGCCACCTCTGCAGCCCTAGAGCTGCGGCCAGACCACACACTTCCCTCACCCAGATCCAGAAGTTTTCCTACTGACCTGCTAAATTGTCTTTGGTGTTTGTGGGCTGATAAGTCTGGTAACTGCCACAGTTCATTGATTCAGGGCCCTGGGGCCTGCTCCGGTGGGTCTACTCTGGCCCAGTCTGTCCTGCACTCCACTCCCAATATGGTGCAATAGACCCTTCCCAGCAATCATGCAGGCTGTCTTGGGCTGAAGACTTGTTTCCCTCCACTATTTCATGGGTTCTGTAGCTCTAGAATTTGTTTAGAGTCATTTTTTACAGGTATTTGGAGGGATTTGGGGGAGAGCTTAAGCGAGTCCCTGTTCCTAAGCCACCATCTTGGTTCCACTCTCAGCTCTTCTTTTCTTATTTATCTGTTAGATTTGTCTAATTATAAAAAAAGGCATATTGGGATCTCCAATCATTATATTTTTGCGGTCTATTTTTCCCTTTCATTTCTCAGTATATATCCACTAAATGGTATAGCATCTAAATATTGATATTACAGCATCTATGGCATTTATCTATTTTAATCATCTTTATTTCATCTTGGCCTGGTCTCAAATTTTGATTGCTGCTGTTTCTTTTTATGTCATTTGAGGCAGGAGGGGTGTGTGTGTGTGTGTGTGTGTGTGTGTGTGTGTGTGTGTCCATTCATCCATCCCTTTGTATTCCTGTATTTACACCACTGCCAAATAAATGAGCTGTCTTTGCTACCCATCAAGTGGCCACTGCCAAAAAGCAAACGACTTCAGTAGTCCCAAGGAGTTGTAACACAAGGCAAATATACTGACTGATCTATCTTTGTCCTTTCAAAAGGCCAGTAAGGAAGACTTTAACTTGTTACCACTTCTCACATGCTCAGGAGAAAGGAGTTACAACAGGGAACTGAGCCAAATATATAGGAATACAAGTCATTCCCCAATTGAGAAATGGTCAAAGAATATGAACAGGCAGTTTTCAGAGGAAGAAATTAAAGATATCTATAGGCATATGAAAAAATGCTCTAAATCACTACTGATTAGAGAAATGCAAATCAAAACAACTCTTAGATACCACATCTCTCCTGTCAGATTGGCTAAAATAACAAAACAGGAAAACGATAAATGCTGGAGAGGATGTGGGAAAATTGGAACGTTGTTACATTGCTGGTGGAGTTGTGAACTGATCCAGCCATTTTGGAGAGCAATTTGGAACTAGGCCCAAAGGGCTATAAAAATGTTCATACCCTTTGGCCCAGCAATACCACTTCTAGGGTTGTATCCCAAAGAAAACACACAAGCGGGAAAAGGACCCATATGTCCAAAAATATTTATAGTGGCTCTTTTTGTAGTAGCTAAGAATTGGAAATCAAAGGGATGCCCATCAATTGGGGAATGGCTGAACAAGCTGTGGTATATGAAGATAATGGAACACTATTGTGCTATAAGAAATGGGGATGATACGGACTTCATAACAGCCTGGAAAAAGCTACACGACATAATGCTGAGTGAGCGGAGCAGAGCAAGGAGAACATTATACACAACCACAGATATATGGATTCTGTGAGGACCAACACTGACAGACTTCGCTCTTCTCAGCAACACAAGGTACAAAGACAACTCCAAAGGACTCACGATGGAGAATGCTATCTACATCCAGAGAAAGAACTATGAAGTATAAATGCAGATTGAGGCACACTTCATGCTAGCCTTCTCCCCCTTTTTTTTCTTTTTCTCTCCTTTGTTTTTGTTTTTGGGCTGGTTTATTATTTTTTTTAGTCCTGTTTCTTCTTTCGCATGATTCATTTCATTGATCACAGTTCTTCTCCATAACTTGACTAGTGGGTAAATTAATTCAATGCGAAGTTATACGTGGAAGCTATATGGGATTCCATGCCGTCTTTGGGAGGGAGGGGGAAGGGAGGGGAGAAAATCTGGAACTCAAAATTATGTGGAACCATCTGTTGTAAACTAAAAATAAAAAAAAATGCTATTAAATAAAAAAAAGAGAGAGAAAGAGAAAGGAGTTACATAGGAGCACTCTAATTGATGTAGCTCTCACTTCACAGACCCAGTTAGCAAAACAGACAGATAAAGGAAGGAGATTTTCTAATCCACACTGGCTTATACTTAACATTATAATAATATTTGGAGCTCAAGGGGACCTTAGAATTCATCAAGTTCTATTACTTGTGTAATTACAAATTCTATTACTGGTATAGTTAAAGGAAGCTAGGTGGTTCAGTAAACAGCTCTAGACTTGGGGTCATGAGTTAACATTCTGCCTTAAACATTCACTAGCTTTGTGATGCTGGACAATTCAATTAACCTCCATACCTCAGTTTTTTCCTCTGCAAAGGGAATAATAATAGTCCTGCTTTCCCAGAGTTGTTGTGAAGCCCCAACATAATGAGAGTACATAAGACAAAGTATTTTGCAAACCTTAAAGCACTACATAAATGCTAGTTATTTTTGTGATTTCATCAGTGAAGTATCCCTGCTCTAGGAATACACACTACACTCCCTGAAAGGGTGTGTTGGAGTTGACTCCTACTGGCTTTCCGGTTTGCCAGTTTGTTATATTTTCAATGTGAGCATTTACACCTTGAAAACCACAAAACTACAAATCAGGGCTTGATTTATTATTCTGCTGACTGTTTAGACTTAATAAAGTAATGGAGAAAATGTTAATAATTCAGATTAAACTTAAAAGTGTGTCTTTCACTTCTGAAGAGCTGGTTGTTGAACATTTACCAGCACACCCCTGCCTACATACCTTCTCCAGAGTCAGAGGACCTGGGGTTCAAATCTCTCCCTCTAAAGTTTATTACATACATGACCTTGGACAAGTCACTGGCATCCCTGATCCTCAGTTTCATCATATGTCCAATGAGGGGACTCTACTTCTGATGACCCTTCTATCTCTCTATCAAGGGGCCTCTGATCAGTCTCATCCTGGGGCAATTCTTGTCTGTGCCTTTCTGTGAATCTAGCAAAGAGCAACTGGCCAGTGCTCCTAAGGACATCCTCTTTTTAAAAAATATTTGATGGGGAATAGGGCAGCCTGGAAAACAGGATGGTATAGTGTACAGAGAGCTAACCTAGGAATACGGAAGACCTGGGTTCAAGTCCTATCTCTGATACTTACCAATTATGTAACTCTGGTCAGGTACCTTAAGCACTCAATGTCCCCAAACCTCTAAAACTGTAAATTCCAGAACAGTTACCTGCCTACAAGGTAGAAAGAATTTCCTTTCCAAAAATTCTCTACATCAGAGATGTCAAATGCTGCTTGTGGCCCACTACACCCCCAAACACCATTCAAATCACATTAAAATGTAATAGGGAAATAATGAAACAAATAAAAATATAACAAAACATAAATAATATTAATACATACAATAAAACATAGATAATATTAATATATGGTTATCTAAGTCAACATGTGACACACATACATCCCCACCAAAATCCTTATGTAGTTTAGTGGCCCTTTTTTCCATCTGAGTTTGGCACCACTTCCCTACACCAATGAAACAACAGGACCAAATAATAATAACAAAAATGCAGATTGGGACATTTCTCAGGCTGTAAATCTGACATTTTTCAGTTTTGCCATGGGTGGTTCCTCTCCTTTTCTGCTCATTTATTTATTGCTCTTGCATTGTTTCAGTCGTGTCCAACTCTCTGCAATCCCATTTGGAGTTTTCTTGGCAAAGATACTGGAGTGGTTTACCATTTCCTTCTCCAGTTCATTTTACAGATGAAGAAACTAAGGCAAACAGGGTTAAGTGACTTGCCCAGGATCATACCACTAGTAGTGAGACCAGATTTGAACTCAGGAAGGTAAGTCTTCCTAACTCCAGGCATAGCACTCTATCCACCTAGCTGGATGTTATTAATGACCCTTACATGCAAGTCACTGATGCCACGTGGACAACCTACTGATTATACTTGAATATATGTGTGTGTACATATGTAAATAGTATGTATACTGATATACCTGAATATACATGTGTGAGTGTGTGCGTGTGTGTGTGTGTGTGTGTGTGTGTGTGTGTGTGTATAGAAATAGGTGGAAGGTAGCAGTATATGGTAGAGAACTGGCCTTGGAGTCAAGAAGACTTTGCCAATTTTCTGGGTGTGAGGTAAAAAACTCAACGTTGTTTTATATCATATTTCTCTTATTAGTGATAATCTGAATCATTCTTGATTATGGTTAAGTTTGCAATTTATCTTTTGAAAAGTCTGCCCACTTCCTTTGACCACTTATCTAACAGCTATTATTGTATATTGTTTTTATTCCTTATATATCTTACTATTAGACTTTCATCAGAGATAACCACTATAAAATTTTCCCAATCAAGTATCCCTTCTTACTGTAGCTACAATGATTTTGTTCTGGAAAGGGTTTTCAATTTCAAGTAATCAAAACTGTCTTTTTCCTGGGTGATCCCCTCATCTCCCTTGTATTATTAAAAATATATCCCAAGGATATAGTTGAGAAAGGTATTTCCATCTTGTATACTTTTGGTTTTTTTTTTTTATGATGAGTCCTTTTATATAAAGGTCACGGACACATTTAGGATAGATTGTGGCATATGATGTAATATGCTTGTCCAAACTTATTTTTTGCTACTTGCTCTACAGCTTTCCCAGAAGTTTGCATCAAACAGGTCTTTACTAAGTAGTTTATTTTCTTGGGTATATTGAATATTGGGTTACTAGATTCAATTGTTTCTGATTTTTCCTAATCTAATCTAATCTGCTCTGCTAATCTACTTTTTTAAACCAGTACCAAAAAGTTTTGATGATAATAGTTTTTCTACTACCTGGAGGTCTGCAAGTACAATTCCATATTCCTTCTTAACATTTCCCAGCATTTCCCTTGGGATGCTAGATATTTTGTATTACCAAATGAATTTTGTTATTGTTTTCTCTAGCTCTAAAGAGAAACTCCTTAATAGGTTGGTTAGCATAGCACTAAATATGCAAATCAAATCAAGCAGTATAATATTTTAATGTCTTGATAGACTAACTCACAGAGAGTTGATGCACTTTTAAGTTATTTTAATTGAAATTTCTCTTTCCTTTTTTTTCCTCCTGTCTTTTTGTTACTGCTATACAGAAATGACAACATTTATGGATTTATTTCGTATTCTCCTGCTTTAATGAAAATACTGTCTCAGTTTTTCCTGCTGATTCTCCAGGAGTTTCAAACAAAGTACCATATCTTCTACAAATAGTCATAATGATATCTTCTTTTTGTTGATGCTCATCTTCCTTTAATTTTTGTCTTGTCTTACTGCAAATTCCATAATTTCTACAACTGCATCAACTAATAGTGGTATGAGAAAGAATCTTGCGTTACCATCATATTTAGTAGGAAAGCTTCTCCTATTTTTCCAATGTAAATGATGTTAACTTTGTATTGTAGATAAATATATTTTATCATATTAGAACTTAGTCCTTCTATGCCCATGCTGTTATGGTTTATTTTTTTTAATTATATAACCTAGAACCGTATTTTGTTAAAGATCTTCTGGTTATATAGTTTGCACTGTTTTTGTTTTTATTATGAATTATGCTAATTTTTATAATAATAAACCATCCTTGCATTTGTGACATAAATCCAATTTGATTATAGCAAATAATTTTTTGGATATATTATCTTTTTTGCTAACATTTTATCTAAAAAATTTGAATCAATATTCATTAATGAGATTAATTTCTATTTCTCTTTTTAAAAAATCCTTCCCTACTTTAGGTATAGACACTATGTTTATCTGGTAAAAACTGTTCAGTAGAATTCCACCTTGTAAATTTAGAGAGAATAACTTGTGTTATTCCATACTGAGAATAAATTCTATAGAAACAGGTGTTAGTTGCTCTTTTAGCATTTGATAAATTTACCTGGAAATCCATCTGGAGTTTCTTCCTGTGATAGTTCCTTTAAGACTTCTTCAGTTTTACTTTCTGAAATTAGATTAAGAGCTCTATTTCCTGTTCTGTTAATTTGGGTACTTCACAAACATATGTGATAATTATCTATATACTCTAAATTCTATTTGGCTAACATGTGATTGCATACAGAAGGTTTTGACAATCATTTTATTTCTTTTATTAGTTATGAATTTACCTTGTTAATTTTTTTTATTTTGGTAATTTCATTGTCTTATTTCTTTTTTATAAGATTAAGGTTTATTGATTTTGTTATTATCTTCAAAGATCCAACTTTAAATTTTATTATTTCTATAGTCTGTTTGCTTTTCATCTATTTCTTCTCTAATTTAAAGATTTCTTATTTTGAACTTGTGAGTTTTTTAGTTTTTAAAAATTGCATATTCAGTTTATTAACCCTCTTTCATTTTGATAATGTATTTTCAGAGGTGTAATGTATCTGCTGATGACTTTAACTTCATCCCCAAAATTCTTTTTTACATAGCTGTTAATTGTTTTTGTAAGGGTAGGAGCTACCGTTTTCTCCTTTTAGTCTTGACACTAACTACGTCAAAGTGGCTTAGTCACTCACAGGCCTTAGACTAAGTGTTAAAAGGCCTTTCAACTGGAATGACATTGCACAAGAATTGTGTTTAGATAGCCTATGCAAACTTGGCTATGTCCTAGGAATCATCTATAATGTATCAAACAAGTTGAGAAGGGATTAGATTCCAGAAATTAGAGAAAATTTGGCCATCCAGCATACCACTGAGGAGGACCCATCTCACTGAGGAGATGGCTTTGGCCAGGTCTTCCTTTCCCCTTTCCCACTTTGGTCAAAGGAAAGCTTTGTGAGCTCTATAGAAACGATAATATCCAGGAGGCGGAGCCAAGATGGCAGCTGGAAAGCAGAGACCAGCGTGAGCTCCCGCCCGAGTCCCTCCAAAAACCCATAAAAAATGGCTCTGAACCAATTCTAGAACTGCAGAACCCACAAAACAGCAGAGGGAAGCTGGGCTCCAGCCCAGGACAGCCTGGATGGTCTCTGGGTGAGGTCTATCCCACACGGAGCTGGGAGCTGGGAGCTGGGAGCGGAGCTGAGCAGAGCCCAGTGAGTGGCGCGGACCAATCAGACCAGGAGCTCGGTGGAATGTGCCCTACCACCCTGAATCAGTGAGCTGCAACAGTCACCAGACTTCTCAACCCACAAACACCAAAGACAGTGGAGAAGGTTAGTGGGAAAAGCTGCGGGAATGGAAGGAGTTCGCGGTTCAGCTTCCAGCCCTGGAGCAGCAGAGGTGGGGCAGCTACAGCTGCTGTTGCTTCTGGCCCTAGGCTCACCTGGTGGGAGGAATTAAGTGGCAGATCAGAGGAGGAGTACACAGCCTGCTGAAGATCTAAGCCCAGTCCGGGTTGGGGGTTCTTAGGGAAGGAGTAGTGCTGGTGTGACAGAGCTGGCACCTCCCCCACAAACATGGAACATAGAACTCTTTAGTCTACAAGCAGTCATACCCCACTGAAAAACTCAAGGGTCAAGTTAGCTGGTTGGGAATATGGCCAGGCAGCGAAAACACACCCAGATTCAGTCTCAGACTTTGGATTCTTTCTTTGGTGACAAAGAAGACCAAAACATACAGCCAGAAAAAGTTAACAAAGTCAAAGAGCCTACAACAGAAACCTCCAAGAAAAACATGAACTGGTCTCAGGCCACGGAAGAGCTCAAAAAGGATTTGGAAAAGCAAGTTAGAGAAGTAGAGGAAAAACTGGGAAGAGAAATGAGAAGGATGCGAGAAAACCATGAAAAACAAGTCAATGACTTGTTAAAGGAGACCCAAAAAAATACTGAAAAATACACTGAAGAAAACAACACCTTAAAAAATAGACTAACTCAAATGGCAAATGAGCTCCAAAAAGCCAATGAGGAGAAGAATGTCTTGAAAGGCAGAATTAGCCAAATGGAAAAGGAGGTCCAAAAGACCACTGAAGAAAATACTACCTTAAAAATTAGATTGGAGCAAGTGGAAGCTAGTGACTTGATGAGAAATCAAGATATTATCAAACAGAAACAAAGGAATGAAAAAATGGAAGACAATGTCAAATATCTCCTTGGAAAAACCACTGACCTGGAAAATAGATCCAGGAGAGATAATTTAAAAATTAGTGGATTACCTGAAAGCCATGACCAAAAAAAGAGCCTAGATATCATCTTGCAAGAAATTATCAAGGAGAACTGCCCTGATATTCTAGAGCCACAGGGCAAAATAGAAATTGAAAGAATCCATCGATCGCCTCCTCAAATAGATCCCAAAAAAAAATCTCCTAGGAATATTGTCGCCAAATTCCAGAGCTCCCAGATCAAGGAGAAAATACTGCAAGCAGCCAGAAAGAAACAATTTGAATAACCCAAGATCTGGCAGCTTCTACATTAAGAGATCGAAGGGCTTGGAATACGATATTCCGGAGGTCAATGGAGCTAGGATTAAAACCTAGAATCACCTACCCAGCAAAACTGAGTATCATGCTCCAAGGCAAAATATGGATTTTCAATAAAATAGAGGACTTTCAAGCTTTCTCAGTGAAAAGACCAGAACTGAATAGAAAATGTGACTTTCAAACACAAGAATCAAGAGAAGCATGAAAAGGTAATCAAGAAACAGAAATTGCAAGGGACTTACTAAAGTTGAACTGTTTTGTTTACATTCCTACATGGAAAGATGACATGAATGATTCATGAGACCTCAGTATTAGGGTAGCTGAAGGGAATATGCATATATATATATATGTATGTATGTATGTATGTTTATGTATATATGTATGTTTATGTATATATATAAGTGAATGTGTATGTATGTATATATCTATGTATGTATGTGTATGTATATACATATACATATATATATATATAAATAAAAGAGAGAGAGCAGACACAGGGTGAGTTGAAGATGAAGGGAAGATATCTAAAAGAAATAAAATCAAATTAAGGGATGAGAGAGGAACACACTGAGAGAGGGAGATAGGGAGAGATAGAATGGGGTGGATTATCTCACATAAAGGAGGCAAGAGGAAGCAGTTCTGTGGGAGGAGGGGAGAGGGCAGGTGAGGGGGGAATGAGTGAACCTTGCTCTCATCAGATTTGGCCTGAGGAGGGAATACCATATATACCCAATCGGGTATCTTACCCCACAGGAAAGAAGAGGGAGGAAGATAAAAAAGGGGGGGGGGATGATGGAGGGGAGGGCAGATGGGGGTGGAGGTAATCAAAAACAAACACTGTCAAATGGGGACAGGGTCAAGGGAGAAAATTCAATAAAGCAGGATGGGTTGGGAAGGAGCAAAATATAGTTAGTCTCTCACAACATGAGTATTGTGGAAGGGTTATACATAATGATACACATGTGGCCTATGTTGAATTGCTTGACTTCTTAGGGAGGGTGGGTGGGAAGGGAAGAGGGGAGAGAATTTGGAACTCAAAGTTTTAAAAACAGATGTTCAAAAACAAACAAAAAAAAGGTTTTGCATGCAACTAGAAAATAAGATACACAGGCAATGGGGCGTAGAAATTTATCTTGCCCTACAAGAAAGGAAGGGAAAAGGGGATGGGAGAGGAGTGGGGTGATAGAGGGGAGGGCTGCCTGGGGAACAGGGCAACCAGAATATATGCCATCTTGGAGTGGGGGGGAGGGTAGAAATGGGGAGAAAATTTGTAATTCAAACTCTTGTGAAAATCAATGCTGAAAACTAAATATGTTAAATAAATAAATTTAAATTTATAAATTAAAAAAGAAAGAAAAAACCTGGGAAGACTTATATGAACTGACATAAAGCGAATAGAGCCGAACCAGGAGAACATTGTATACAGTTACAGCAGTGTTGTAAAGATAATAAACTTTGAAAGACTTAAAAAAAATTTAATAATGAAGCAACAAGAAAATAGACTAATTTCAGAAGGCAAACCGCTAGTGAAAAATGTATATTGTTAAAAACTGCACAAAATTTTTTTAATAGTGGTCATTCTCTCAAATTAATTTGTATGACACAGTGGCTTTTCTTTTTCTCATCTTAATAAATGAACTAATGAAATAAAAATAAATAAATAAACAGAAACGATAATATCCTGGATTTCCCATCTTCCTATCAGTGTCATAATGTCATGCCTGAGTCAACTGTCAGGTACACTGGAAGGCAAGAACAGAAGAGTCACTCAATGCACTGGAAGCTTTCCTTTGATCATCTTCTTGATCTTCTTAGCATTCCCTTTTCTACCTTTTAACTGCTCTGTTCCTTTTGAATATTCACAAGCATAAATTAGGCATGCCCTTTCCACTACCATATTTCAGTCCTATAAGAACCCATCATGTCTCAGTGTTACTCATGATGTTGACTCTGTTTCTCTGTCTAGCTATCTCCAGCATACTTGATAACTCATATTTTGTGCCTTTGTATATAACTATGTAGATCCATGAATATCATTACTTTACTTCTTCCTGGATACTGAGACTTCCTGGGTCTCTCCATTGCTGTTACTCACCCTGAGTCATACATTTTATTCACTGGGATAACTTTTTCCTCTCCATTTTCAGTTTCAAGATCACTTGATCATATCTGCAAGTCTTCAGACAAATATCATTTCCAGTCTTCAATAGCTGTACTTTGTCTCTATCCAAGAGCTTACTGTTGCTATTATCTTAAGCTCTGGTACAGAAGTTCAGATTCCATTCTCTAATCTAGAAACAAAAAATTCCATAGCTAGAAGGGACCTGAGAGGCCACTGAATCCAACTCATACCTGGATAACCATCTCCTATAAAACAGGACTATATTCTTAATTAGCTCTTCACTTTCCATGAATCAATCAAGTTAATATTTTTTAAAGTGCTTAGCAAAATGCCTGGCACAAAATAGGTACTATATAAGTTTATTCCCTTCCTTTTGCTTTCCCTTCCATCATCATACTTTTATGAAACCCTTGCCTTTAATAATAAATAGTGACAAAACTACCCATGTTGCTAAGGTCTTTAGTTTCCTATCCTGGACTTTATAATCTCAAAATCTTAGTACAAATAGTTATACTTCATATATCATCAAAGTATCCCCGATTTAGAATATATGACAAAATAAGAAAGAAAAATCTATAGATCTTTCTTCTC
Organism: Trichosurus vulpecula; assembly: GCF_011100635.1. Classification (NCBI taxonomy): domain Eukaryota; kingdom Metazoa; phylum Chordata; class Mammalia; order Diprotodontia; family Phalangeridae; genus Trichosurus; species Trichosurus vulpecula. The sequence continues at coordinate 249,216,628 of NC_050574.1, read as the reverse complement.
CATCAGTTAGAAATAATCTCTCAGGTTACATTGGGGCTTACTCAAAAAGGCCTTTTTATATATGAAATATACATCATTCAATAGATTCATGACTCAGTGATATGACTATATGCTTCAGCATAGATTTTAACTCATCTGAGATTTCTTAGCCTCTGTAATTCTTATTAGTGCCTTTTCCACAAATCCTCCATTGGGAATCTACTCAAAATGATGGAAGCTTTCTTCTGATACTTTTCATATCTTGTGAATACTACTGTAGCACTAAGGCTGTCTATTCCACCATGTCTATTTCCTTTTCCAGTGTCCTTAATGATATGTATTACAGACATGAAAATTTATTAGGCCTTAGTGATTAAACAGGATCCATCCATAAAAAGTTTGCTCCTTTAAAAGGGAATAAGTTGATGCTTCCAAATTGAGAGGTCACTATCCACTATCATATTTTATAAGAGAATTCTTATGATTTAACTGCTCAACTCTGACTTCAGTATATTCTAGAGACTGTAATTAAACTAGCCTTTGCTAAATAGGCTATATAATTTGCCAAATGGGCTATATAATCATATAATTAATAAGGCAAGTATTTATTATCATACTATAAAAAAGTATGGCTATTAGTGTATCAGCAATGTTTTTAAATGTTTACAGAAAGCCTCTGTTCCTAAATTAAGCTAAAAAGATCTTTCAATACATGCTCATTTGCACTGCAAGAATTTAAAAAGAACATGATGCTCTACTTTAAATAACAGGGTAGGGAAATGAAATGTCTCAAGTAAAGTACTCTAAGTGTGTTACTTTCAATATCTGAGAAGTTCTCACCGATGTAGCAATAAGTGTTAAGAGAGTTCATCTGCAAGGGTAAAGCCATAAAGGTAGCTTTAAAATACTGACAAACTGATTCAAAGGAATTAATTGAGGCAGTGATAGAAGCAGGAGATGGAAAAAAATTAAGTCAGATTTTTTGGTAAATGGGTTTTAAAAGTTTAAATAAATCTTACTAGCTTCTGTTTAAAATAAAAGTGAATTATCTATAAATTTAACATAAGGCTATTTAACAAATATGGATTAAATATCCAAAGAAAACATTAAATCACATTTGTGTAACATGCTAAATATATATATAAAATTCTTTGGGGTTTTGTTAGTTCTTTTCAACAGCACATAATCTTTATCTTGAAAAATTAGAGCTAAATCTATCAGTATTCCTGGAAAGTGACTTATAAAAGGTTTTAAAATTCATTTTAAAAAAAGAGTTTCACTGCATTACAGCCTTAAGTCATCATTTGTGTCTATAGCTAGCTTTCTATAAGCATCTTCCAATTTGATGATGTGAAAAGTAACGCTAAAACAGAGAAATTCACTCCACTGCAAATATTAACCTACAGGAACCTTAAAGGCACAGGTATAAACTGGGATGGCAGTACTAGTTTTATCTTACACTGAAAATATTTAAATGGAGGCTGAATGACAGCTGCTGAAATGTGAGTCTGTGATTCAATCACTCAAATAAATATCATAGCTAAGGCTTTATAAAAACAAAAAAACTTCTACATGTGTTTCCAAATTTCTGTAATATATCTTCAAAGGACAAGCTGAGATTTTCTAGAGCATTAGTTTGTTTCCCCATTCAATCAATTATACTTGAAGAGAAAAACTGAATCACAGAGTTAATAGTTTTACACCAATCTTTTAATGTATACTGCTTAAGAAAACACTAATACATTAAAGAATAAAGCGTACATAAATGACTAAGAAGCTGTCCCAGCACTTGCTCACAAACATACCTGGCTCACATTTGCTAACAGGGGCAAGTATAAGAAGGGCAAAGGTAATTAGGAAGAGAAAAATCAACCAGCAAAAGGGCAAAGATCAGGTGGACTCAATGCTTAAGGTTTGTTATTTCACAGTTCCCATGGAGATGAACACAGAGAGGCATGAGAAGTATGAGTGATGCAGAACCACCAGCTATCCAGATTAGACTGCCTACTACAAAGATAAAAATAAATACATTTAAGTTTTATAAGGTGACTGGATTAGTGCAAGGCACTCTACTGGAGTCTCCTTTGGAAAGCCACTTAAACTTTTCCTAATAGTTTCCTAATTTGACCTCCCAAGGAGTGGAGAGAAGGCATTCTAGAGGACCCTTTTACTCAAAACAGCCTTTCTTTCAGTCTTGATGTTTGAAACAAGGTAAAGACTCAGATTTTACACACATTAGTAAAGAATTTAATAAACTTGGTATTTCTTAGAATTTAAAATTACTATTACTATGTATGTTGAGTAGTTTTTAGAATTTAATTCATTTTTGTAAGGTTAAAAAAGCCCACAATTTTCTGATTGCCTGTGTCACTGATTTTTCCTTCATTTATCCAGTCAAGATGCAAATATACCAATAATGGAATGGCTACCAATAAGTAATGTAAGGATTTTAAAGACACAAACAATGTTTCCCCTTATAGCACTTTTCTTAGCCCCACACCAAAAAGTATTGAGTAATAGCGGTACAATGAAAAGAATCAAATTTCAATTAGGAAAATTATAAAACAAAAAGGTCTTTGGAAAAGTACTCCTAACTATATTTAAAGGCAGGAAGGATTTAGAAAAACATGCTCCTCTGAAAAATAAGAAATTGTAAAATTAAATATCAATTTACAAGACGATTTGGAAGAAAAAACGGGAAACATTCCATTTCAAAGCAATTCCTTTGACTACAAATTTAATGAGTTCCCATCTATAATACTCTCACAACATCACTGTTCTTATTAGCAGAGGTATATATTTTAAGTACACACACTTATCATGATCTATTTTATACTACAGTTACATATATGTGTTACATTCCCTTATTATGTTGTAAATTTTATGTAGACCAAGGGTATATAACAATCTTTATATATTCCCCAGTGCCTACCACAATGCTTTCTATATAATGCTTTCAATTCTTTTTCACTTCGAAAACATTCAATTAAAATAAAAAGAATCAGCAGGAAAAAGGAAAAAAAAATTAAAGAATAAGAAATTCTAGTTTAGAGATTTTATCCTTACAATTGAGAAGTGAAAACGTATAAAGGGTTTGTATAAATAGGCAAGATATCACTTATAATTAAAAATAAATGAGCATATGTGTAAAGCACAAAAAACTGGGTTACTACTACCAGCAAAAATGTCTGGAATGTAGCCCTTCCTCACCTGTGCCTCTTGAGACTCTTCCTCAGAGGCTTCTCTCAGGCACCATAAATGTTTTGCTATTCCCCACTTCTTAGAGCTCTCTCCTCCTGAAATAACTTTCTATATACTTCTGGGTACATGTTCTTCCCCTAAAAGAGTGTAAACTCTTTGAGAGGAGGGACTGTTTCAGTTTTGCCTTTAAATTGTCCAGCACCTTGCACAATGCTTTACATATAGTAGGCATGTGAAATAACAGTTTGTTGAATGAATGAATTTCATCTGTGACACTGATACCAGTCAAATATTTTTACTTTTAGTGTTTTAATATAACATGCTGTTGTAGATCAAGAGCATGTTACTTCATCCATTCATATTCTCTTGGCATATTACCCTTGTAAACAATTACAAGCATTTCTGATATGGTTGGTTGGGATATGGATTGAGAATTAAAGTCTTCAAGCAAATGGCCTTGGCAGTTCCAGCTAAATGTCCAGGAGAAACAAGGTTTTGATAATAAGGATGGGTATAAAATTTATATGAGATTTTGAAATTTGCTGAATGAAATGGTGATGAGAAAGAGAAAACAACATTGCAAAATTTCTTTCCTTACCTTGTCCAAGATGAGAAGGCTTTTGGGAAACTATATGACCACTGCTATCTAAAACATACTGGGTGCTAAAGTTGTCAGCAGCTGTCTTTGTTGTAATTAAAACCTGGAAAAAAAAATTCAAATAAAGTGATTTTTAAATGTTTAAAGGGGCCCCGTAAGCTAAACTTAGATATCAAATAATTCTTATTCATAACTCTACTTAAACCAGAAATTTTAACTTCTATGACAACTTTCATTATTTTCCAAATTAAAGCAGGACTGAAAAAATAACAATGTCTTATATTGAAAATTACTCATGTTGAGTTTTGTAGACTATATTTTCATTGTGGCATAAATAGAAAGTTGTGCTTGGACTTACTTCCTACTTAAGTTCTGTTCATCAATTTTTTTTTTTTTGTAAAACAGATTTAAATGCACTGTCGAGTTTGCTTTTAGATAGAATCACATTACTTGAAAATTAATTGAATTAATTGAAAAATCAATTTTTTTTCCCATTTTCATTTTATATACAAAGTAGATTTTATTGAGTTTTTAAGAACAGGCTGTATATATACATACATTCACTTATACTTTGAACCCCATGGCTTCTGTACATACCATGGAAAGAATTTCTAATATTCAAGATAAACTTGGCCTAAACACCATTTATGAATAAGACCAAGGGAAAAAAAAACTAAAGAAACCATCTATTCCAGAATGAAAAGGATTCCTAAATTGCTATTTCTGGCCATAGAAATATAACTTCCAACACAGCAGAGGCCATATGATAATTTATAATACCAATTTTTTCCTCACTCATTCTCTTTTAGAGAAATTGAAAGGGAAGAAAATGATCAAATGTGATAATGAGGATCAGTTAGGGGGTGGAAATTCCTAATTCCTAACATGTCAGTTTCATCAATTTAGTGACACTGGCTTTCTTGCTGTTCCTTGCACATGACACTTATCATCAGGCAGGATTACATACCCAAACTATACAACTACCTGCCTCTGTATATTTAAGTAATTCTCCAAGCCCTTTCCCAAACTACTTTCTAGTATCTTACCACTCATAACCAAAAATTTTTTTCTAAAATTAACTTAAATTGCACTTAATACAATTCAAGCCAAATACCTACTAACAGATTCCCCACTCTCAAAGAGAATAGATTAATTCTTACTTATAATTTCCTGGAGGCATTTTATTTTTTCCAAATGAATTATCCTATGATTGTACCTTTAAAAGTCACCCTGTATTTATACACTCTCTTCTCCAAAATGCCAAGGTCAACTGAATTCTATTTCTACTCTCCAAAGAGCTAGCCACCTGACCCAAGTTGGTGTCATAAGCAAAGGATGGCCTGGAACTGAGTTCTAATACTAACTCTGCCAGTGGCTTGCTAGATGGTTCTGAATAAATGATTACACTATCATCTGTAAGAGGAGAGTGATGATAAGATGAAGATGATGCTAATACTTTGCAAGGTTACATAGTGTCTTTGGTTTAATAAGTTCAAAACATTTTATAGATCTTAACTCATTCATCCTTTAAACACACTAGTGAATAGCAAATATTTTCTACTCTAGATGGTGTGAAATGCCAAAAAGTAGAGTGGGTTTTCAATGGTCTCAAATCAATTAATGCAGGAACAAAGAACAGAACCTAATAAATATAAAAAATATAAAAATTAAAATTTGTATGGTGTCATAAGAATTGAGATACATGGGAAATGATCTGTGAGTCACAGTCATAAAGACATGCATGGGACTATTTTTATAATTTATAAATTACTAAGTCACACTGTCACAAATTTCAAGAATACAGAGTTTAAATTAACTGTTTTAATACAATAAAAAATCAAATTGTGGACTTATTGTCCAAATTTATTAATATTATAAGCCATTAGGAGAATATTTCTACCCTTAATGACAGCATAGAAATGATTCCCAAAATCATACTTTGGTGAATTGAGGATGAAAAGACATGAGTCCGAGTCTTGGTTCTACAACTTAATTAGCTGGAATATCTTGAACAAATCCCTTTAACCTCTTTGGCCCTTTGAAAAATGGGAGATGATAGAAGAGGGCTAGTCAAGATTTAATTTTATAAGTATTTGGTAAGTCTGCCTAATGTGCATTGTGCTAGGGACTTGGTAGAGGAGGTCAGGAAGAGATACAAAGTTTAGATAATACAGTGCTGGCTTTCCTGTAAGTTTATTGTCTAGAACACACACACACACACACACACACACACACACACATACACACACACACACACATACACACACACACACACACAATTATGGAGCAAAATAATTCAATACCTAGATGACATCTAACATCCTTTCTGTTTATTTTCTATGATTTTATTATACAGAGAGATTTCCTTAAAGTGGACAAAAAGAGAATTCCTATAATATTCAGGTATTTACTTTCATGAGACTATTCCTGTAAAGGCAACCTGAAGCAATACAAAAGTAATGAAATACTGGGAAGGAACAGCCTTCAGGAATGGAGAATTCTTTTAAATCAAGGATATTTGGGCAGCCTGTGGGGTAAAGGAATAGGGTTTCTGCCTCAGTAATAACCCCAAGTCAGACTATACATGGCCTGGGTATACAAAGAAAGACAAGACACAATCTTATAACAGGCACACTCAAGTTAAATAGTAACAAAAGAGGTGGTGGCAGAGCCAGGATGGCAGAGAAAAGGCAGAGTCTCACATGAGCTCTCCCAAATTCCCCTCCAAACAAGTTTAAATAATGCCTCAAAACAAATTTTGGAGCAGCAGAACCCATAAAGGGCTGGTGTGAAACAATTTTCTAGCTCAAGACAACTTAGAAGGTCACCAGTGAAGGTCTGTAGTGGGGTGAGAATCTCCAGAGCAAAGTCAAGCAGAGGCCATACCAGTGGAGGCCTTACCCCAGCAAACCAGCAAAAGGCCTTGGGGGTAACTAAATCAGCTGCAGCAGTGGCTTCTGAAGTTCTCAGCCCACAGATTGTAAGGGGTGTGTGTGTGTGTGTGTGTGTGTGTGTGTGTGTGTGTGCACCTAGTCAGATGGAGATCACAGGGATCCCTATTTGCTAGCAATGGGAGCATGGCTCTGTTGCACTGCCCATACAGAGGTGTGGGTCACAGTCCCGGATGGCAGTCCCAGGGTGGGGAGGAACACTAGCACAGGAATGCTGGTAGTAGTTCAAGGGTGGAAAAGATTGATTTTGGTCACTCAGACTACAGCATAGGCCAGGAGAGCAGTAAACACATATCTCCTTAGATCATACCACCTTGGAAGACCTGAAAACTTACAAACCCCAAGAACTCTGAAAACAGCTTCACAAAAAAGCTGAAGCTTGGAACAATGCTCCCGCCACCCTAGGAACAGAGCTCAAATTTAACATAAAATTGAAAGTCAAGAAATAGGCTGGAAAAATGAGCAAACAACAATAAAAGAAACTGACCAAAGAAAGTCACTATGGTGACAGGGAAGATCAAAAGACAAATTCAGAAGAAGACAATATTATTGCTACACCCAAAGCTTCAAGAAAAACATGAATTGGCCTCAGACCCAAAAAGAATTCCTGGAAGAGCTCAAAAACAATATTAAAAATCAAATAAGAGAGGCAGAGGAAAAACTGGAAAAAGAAATGAGAGTGATACAAGAAAATCATGAAAAAAGAGTTAACAGCTTGGTAAAGGAAGCACAAAAAAAGTGAAAGAAATAACACCTTAAAAAACAGAATAGTCCAAATAGCAAAAAAAAAAAAAAAAAAAAAAAGCACAAAAATTCAATGAAAAATGCCTTAAATAGTAGAATTGGCCAAACAGAAAAAGATGTACAAAAACTCACTGGAAAAAAAAAAAGAACTCCTTAAAAAGTAGAATTGGCCAAATGGAAAAAGAGGGGAAAAAAACTCATTGAAGAAATTCCTTAATTTCAACTCCTTAAAAATTAGAATTAGGCAAGTGGAAGCTAATCACTTCATGAGACATCACTGTTGCTATACTTGCTGAGTCATTTTAGTCATGTCCGTTGTTGATGTTTTTGAGTCACTTCACTTGTGTCCAACTTTTTGTGACTCCATTTGGGATTTTCTTGGCAAAGATAAAGGAGTAGTTTGCCATTTCCTTCTCTAGCTTATTTATAGATGAGGAACAGAGGCAAACATGGTTAAGTGACTTACTTGTCCAAAGTCACACAGCTAGGAAATGTCTGAGGCTGGATTTGAACTCAGGTATTCCTGATTCCAAGCTGAGTGCTCTATTCATTGCACCCTGTAACTGCCCATGAGACATCAAGAAACAATAAAACAAAATGAAAAATATACGAGAAAATGTAAAATACCTCATTAGAAAAACAACTGATTGGGAAAACAGATCAAGAAGAGGTAATTTAAGAATTATTAGACTAACTGAAAGCCATGATCAAAAAAAAGAACCTACACATCATCTTTCAAGAATTTATCAAGAAAAACTATCCCAATATTTTAGAGCCAGGGGATAAAACAAAAAGGGAAAGAATCTACCAATTATCGCCTGAAAGAGATCCCAAGATGAAAACTCTCAAGAATAATACAGCAAATTCCAGAGCTCCCAGGTAAAGGTGAAAATATTACAAGCAACCAGAAAGAAATAATTCAAATATCATGGAGCCACAGTTAAGATAACACAAGATTTAGTAGCTTCTACATTAAAAGATCAGAGTGCTTAGAACATGACATTCTGGAGGGCAAAGGAGCTAGCATTACAACCAAGAAATCACCTAGCCAGCAAAATGGAGCACAATCCTTTAAGGGGAATATGGATATTCAATGAAGTAGAGAACTTTCAAGCGTTTTTGATGAAAAGCCCAGAGCTGAATAGAAAATTTGACTTTCAAATATAACTCAAAAGAAGCACAGAAAAGTAAAGAGGAAAGAAAAATCATAAGGGATTCAATGAGGCGGAACTGTTTACATTCCTACATGGGAAGACAATTGTTATTGTTTGCCCTTCATTTTCAGAGAGGACCAATGACCTCACAGAATGATGTCTTAACTTGCATATGAATTGGATTTAAGTGAGGAAAAGCTGCGCAAAGTCATCAGCCTCACTCTCTCTTCTACAGTCATTAAATTCCAGTTGCAAGATAAAAGTCAAGATGACTGGTGATGGCCTGGAATGCAGTGAATGACTTTGGCATCCCATAGGTATAATCAAGCTGTAAATGCTCCATAGTATGTTTCAGCTGCCTTCATGGCATTGGAAAAGTTGTTCTCATCTGCCCATTCTACCAGGGAAAGTCATCAAATGCTTGGGGTAGACATCCTCCTAACTTGCTTACAGGTTTGAAGCCTGTAGGTTACCCACAACCAAGAAAGACGACACTTGTAACTCCTATGGACTTTTTCATTATTAGGGCAGTTAGAAGAAGATACATAGACAAAGGGCACAGGTATCAGTTGAAAATGGTGGGGTGATATCTAAAAAAAATAAAATTAATGAGTTTGAGAAAGAGGAATACACTGGGAGTAGGGGAAAGGGAAAAGTAGAAATCAGTAAATTATCTTACACAAAAGAGGTGTGAACAAGCTTTTACAGTGGAAAGGAAGATAATATGCGGGAAAGAGTGCTTGAATCTTATTCCCATCAGAACTGGTTCAAAAAACTAATAACATACATACTCAGTTGGGTATAGAAATCAACTTATCTTACAGAAAAGTAGGAGGGGAAGGGGATAATGGAAGAGAGGGGGCTGACAGAAGGGAGGGTAGATTGGGGGAGGCAGTAGTCAGAAGCAAAACACTTTTGAGGATGGACAGACTGGAAAGGGAGAGAGAGATAGTAGGATAAATGGGGAGGGGTTAGTAGGATGGAGGGAAATACACAGCAATCTTAACTGTGAAGAAATTCTTATAGTAAGTTTCTGATAAAGGCCTCACTTCTCAAATATATAGAGAACTGAGTCAGATTTATAAAAATAAGAGCCATTCCCCAATTGATAAATGGTCAAAGGACAAGAACAGGCAGTTTTCAGACAAAGTAATCAAAGCTATTATAGGTATGAAAAAAGTGCTTGAATCACTACTGAGTACAGAAATGCAAAAGAAAATAACTGAGTTACCACACCACATCTATCATATTGGCTAATATGAGTGAAATGGAAAATGACAAACGTTGGAGGGGATGTAGGAAAATTGGGACACTAACGTATTGTCAGTGGAGTTGTAAACTGATTCAACCATTGAGGAGAACAATTTGGAACTATACTCAAAGGGCTTTATAGCTATGCATACTCTTTGACCAAACAATACTATTAGGTCTGTATCCCAAAGAGTTAAAAAAAAAAAAGGAAAAGGATATATATATATATATATATATATATATATATATATATATACACAAAAATATTTATAGCAGCTCTTTTTGTGGTGGCAAAAGAATTGGAAATTGAAGGCATGCCCATCAACAGGGGAGTGGCTGAACAAATTGTGGTATACAATTGTGATGGAATACTGTTGTGCTATAAGAAATGACAAGCAGGATGTTCTCGGAACAATCTAGAAAGATAGATATGAACTGAGGCAAAGTGAAACTGAGTAGAATCAAGGACAACGTACACAGTAACAGCAATATTGTATGATAATCAACTATGAATGACTTAGTTATTCTCAGGAATACAATGATCCAAGACAATTCTGCATCTCTCATTTCTCTTCCCAATTTTCCCTCTATTTCTCCTACTTGGTTTTCAAAATCTTTTTTGAGCTCTTCCATGACCTGAGATCAATTCATATTTTTGGAGGCTTTGGATGTAGGAGCTTTGACTATGCTCTCTTCTTCTGAGTGTGTATTTTGATCTTCCTTGTCACCATAACAACTTTCTATAGTCACAGTTTTTTTCCATTGTTTGCTCATCTCCCCAGACTATTGGTTCACTTTTAACTTTGTTAAAGTAGGGTTCTGCTTACAGGCTGCAGGGCGCACTGTAGCAAGCTTCAGAGGTTCTGTGCAGCTGTTTTCAGTAGGGACCTGCAAGTTCTCAGTTTTTCCAAGGTGATATGATCTAAGGAGAGGTGTTTTCTATTCTACTGGCCTGTGCTCTGGTCTATGAGGTACCACAAGCCCTCTTTTCTGTCCTGGAACTAGGAGGAGGGTCCCCCCTCCACTGCTGCCGCAAGTTCTGCTATGCTAGTGCTCCTCCTTGCCCTAGAACTGCCTCCCAGGACTGGGACCCAGATCCAAGTGTTGGCAAAGCAACAGAGTCCTACCTCAGTGCTAGCAAAGAGACCCCTATAATCTCCTTCTGACCAGTTGTTCAACCCCCTTACTATCTGTAGGAGCCCCGGAAGTGGTAGCAGTTGCGGCTGCGGCTCCTGCTGCTAATTCAGTCACCCTCAAGGACTGCTCCTGGTCTGCTGGGGCCAAGCTGTGCTGGCAGGGCATGCACTGGACTGCACTCCACTCCTACTCTGGCCCAACAGATCCTTCCTGCTGACCTTCTAAGTTGTCCCTGGTGTCTGTGCGCCAAGAGGTCCAGAAACTGCCATAGCTGCCAGCAATTCAGTCACCCCAGGTCTGCTCTGGGTTTGCTGGAGACCAGTCTCCACCTGTGCTAGACTGCACTCCTCTCTCAGGCTAGTGCAACAGACCTTTTTTGCCAACCTTGTAAGTTGTCTTGGTCTGGAAATTTGTTTCACTCTGCCTTTTTATGGGTTCTGCTCTAGAATTTGTTTAGTCATTTTTTTAAAGTATCTGGAGGATTTTGGAGGAGAGCTCAGGCGAGTCCCTGCCTTACTCTGCCATCTTGGCTTCACCCTGATCCAAGACAATTCTGAAGGACTAAGGATGAAAAATGATATCCATCTCCAGAGAAAGAACTGATGGATAGAGTCTGAACACAGATCAAAGCATACTTTTTTTTTTCTTGGTATTTTTTGTCTGTGTTTTCTTTCACAACCTAATATGGAAATGTTTTGCATGACTGCACATGTATAACCTATATCAAACTGCTCACCTTCTCAATGAGGGTGGAAGGTGAAGGAGGAAGATAATTTGAGACTCAAAAATTTTAAAAAAATGTAAAAATAAATGTTAAAAATTACTTTTATACGTTAATTGGGGAAAAACAAACTATTAAATATGTATTTTTAAAAACAGCATATTTTTACTCAAATAGATATGGGATTTCATTGATTTGTATATTATCTCTACAAATAAAAATACAACCCATCCATGCCTGCCTGTCCTGTGCAACTCTTGTTCATGTCCTTATAGGCTTTCCATGAGAAGTCTACTTAACATACTAGAAGCCTTCCTAACTTTCCCCTCACATACAGAGGATACTAGTAGAGCCCACATGTAGTCATCTCTCTTACCTTCTTCCTCTTGCTACACAACCATGTATTTCTCAAATGATGGATCACTTTTACTATGGTTCCTTTCCTAGTTATCCGTTATAGTCTGCTCATGCTTGCCATCCACCCCTCTATGTTCCTCCAAGTAATATTAATTTTTAATTTTAAAGTCTGTACTGTGACTTGACTCAAGGCCACAAGACATTATCAGTAGTGTAAAAAAGGAGTATAAAAAAGATGGACCTTTATTTCTGAAGGAGGGAAAAAAAAGCCTGTATACCCTGTGAAATACTCCTTTGCCAGGTCCATTCCCCTTCATTCATTGATGCATTCCTCTGGGAGCTTCCATGTTCTCCTGGTTCTACTGCTGTATTTCAAAACCTATGGACCTGTGCCAAGTACCTTCCTCCCCAGGCTCTTCAGCTCCCATTTGTTGTGCTGTCTTCTGTCATGCAGATACTTCCTCATTGTATTATCGTTCAGTCACGTCTGACTCTTCAGGACCCTATGGACCATAGCATGCCAATACTATCCATGGAGTTTTTCCTGGCAAAATGCTTGAGTTGCCATTTATTATTCCAGTAGATTAAGAAAAACAGGGGTTAAGTGACTTGCCCAAGGTCATACAGCTAGTAAATATGGAAGGCTGGATTTGAACTCAGGCCTTCCTGACTCCAGGCCCAGCATTCTATCTACTGAGCCATCTAGCTGCCTCTGGTCCTCACTGTACATTTCCTTCCAAATATTCAAATCAATATACCTTTCTAGTATTCTCTTAACTCCATGTTTGAATTTCAAAGTTTCTGTTCAACTCTGGTATTTTCATTAGGGACTTTCATTAAAGGTTCTCTTTTTTTCCTCCCTGAAGGATTTTCTCCCTCAAGTTTTACTGAGTATGTTATTCTTGACCTTTGTCTTTTGCCCTTTCAAATATCTGTTTCATCTGTTCATTCTCCTCTCCTTGATGATGATAGCAGCAAAGTTTTGTGTAATCCTGACTAAGGTTATGTAGTACTTGAACTCTTTCTTTCTGTCTGCTGGAAGTATTTGACGTGGAAGCTCTGGACTCTGCTTATGATGTCTGTGGGAATTTTCATTTTGGGAATTCTTTCAGGAGGTAACCAGTGGATTCTATTTTTCTTCTACATTTTGATTCTGATATATCTAAGTTGTTTTCTTCTTTCAAGATTTCTCGAAATATGGTGTCTAGGATTTTGTATAATGATTTTTGATTAGACAATTTTTAGATCTCTCTCCTTGACCTGTTTTTTAGCATCGCTGTTTTTTGAAAAGAGATATCTTACATATTCTTCCCTTTTTTTTCCTTCTCTTTTGGTTTTGTTCTTGTATTTCTGTTGCCTCAAGGAGTCAATGATCTCTCTTTGGTCCACTCTAATTTTCGGAAGTCAGCTATTTTTGTAAAGCTTTGTACCAGGAAGAAAGTTTTTTATTCTTTCTAATTCTTTCTTCTAGAGCTCCCATTTACTTCATAACATCTCTTAAAAAATCTTTCTTATCCTTTCCAGGAATTCTAATAGTACTTGCTCCTAAGCCATACCTTTCTTTATCTGAGGTTCTATGTGCAGTTGCTATGAAGTTATTTTCTTCTTCTTGGTCTATGTCTTAGATAAATGAAGCTGCTTTATCATCAGTGTGTTCTTATTCATATTACCAGCTTTACTGATCGGCACTTTCGGTTAGAGCCTGGCTTTGACTGATCTTGGATGTAACATGGCATCCACTACCATAATGATGGGTATGTATGTCTCCAAACTATATTGTTCCTGCTGGTCTTTACATCTATTGGTGTTAGTGAACAAAGTCTTAGAGGTCTCAAACTTGCCTTGAATCTTCTAGCTACAGAGAGTTGAGCTCTTCAAGGACGTAAAAGTGTCTAGTAAGTGTGGTACAAAACTTTCAGAGCTCCTGGGGATGCAGACTCATCACTGCCTTCTTGATACGTAATTTAGCAGTTTCAGATCTCGCTACTAGGTTCAGAACCCTGCTGGTATTTGACTGCCATGGGACTTCTTTTCTGAAGCTCTCAGGTCTTCCTGCTCCTAAGGAACTTCCTCATTAGAGCTATGATTATCTGTGGACAGGTGATAATGCTAGAGGTTCTATCACCCTGTATTCTGACTCCTGATACATGGGAGTCAGAGCCTTCAAGGGAGCTTATTCCAGGGGTTTCTTTACTGTAGCATTCTACAGTAAGGAATCAAGTTCTCTTGTTCCTGTTACACAATGCTGCTTATAAGCTTGCAGCTTCTCTGAAGCCCCCTGAAAAGCCTCCAAGCACTGTTCTCTCCCCAGCACCTCTAGTTAGACCCACACTCTATTTTCTGCAATCTTTAGAGTGCTGCTCCATGCCATTATGGGTTAGATGAAGATACTCAGTACAGTTCCTCTCCCCCCCTCCCCACCCAATTTCTTAATTGTTATTTGATCTGATGCTCTTTTTTAGTCTTTGCTCAATATGTATGGTAACTGGGCTACTCTGTTACCTCCGCTATCTTGACCAGAAGTCGCCCCCTTGCATTTCCATCTGATTTGCAACTTATTTTTGTTGTTGTTATTCAGTTGTATCTGACTCTTTGTGACTCTATTTGGAGTTTTCCTGGTAAAGGTACTGGAGTGGTTTGCCATTTCCTTCTCCAATTCAGTTTACAGATAAGGAAACTGAAGCAAACGGAGTTAAGTAACTTACGCAGGGTCACACTGCTAGTGAGTGTCCAAGGCCAGATTTAAGCTCATGAGGATAAGTCTTCCTGATTCCAAGCTCAGGGCTCTATCCACTGTGCTGCCTAGTTGCCAGTACTAGAGTAGTTTGTCATTTCCTTCTCTAGTTCATTTTACAGATGAGAAAACTGAGACAAACAGGGTTAAGTGACTTGCCTAGGGTAACACAGCTAACAAGTAACTGAGGCCAGATCTGAACACATTGCTTCCTGCCTCCAAGCCTGGTGCTCATTTTATAGGTCAAGAAACTAAGGCAAACCAAGTTAAGTGACTCACCCAGAGTCACACTGCTAGTAAGTATCTGAGGCCAAATTTGAACTCAGGAAGATGAGCCTTTCCGACCGCAGGCCCAGTGCTCTATCCATTGTGCCACTTAACTGCCTATCTAAAACCTCCTAAATGCATTGTCTCCCCCAGTTAGAATGTGAGCTTCTCAACAGCAAAGAACACCTTGTTTTCCTATTTATAGCTTCAGTGCTTAGTACAGTGCTTTGCTCATAAGTATTTAATAAATGCTTTTTCATTCACCCATTTATTCAAAAGCAAGGATATCCATTTTCACCACTATAAGTTATTTAGTCAATAAACATTTATTAAGCACTTACTCTGTTTCAGGTAACGTGATAAGCTGGGGATATGAAAAAAGACCTGAGTTCAGACACTTACTAGCTGCATGACCCTGAGCAAGTCACTTAAGCTGTCTGCCTCAGTTTTCTCAAGTGTAAAATGGGGCTAACAATACTACCTACCTCCCAGGTTGTTATGAGAATCAAATGAGATAATATCTGTAAAGCACTTTGCATAGTGTCTGACACACAATAGGCAGTTAATAAATGCTTGTTCCCTTCCCACCCCCTTTAACAAAGACACAAGAATATACATTCTTGAACAGGTCACAATTTTCTCATTCCATTTTCTTCTTTGTTAATAGTAATACAACCTTAGAAATAAAAAGATTTAAGTACTACCTTGCATATTGCAGGCATTCAACAAATATTTGTTGACTATCTAAGAAGTAATTTTTTTCTGAAAGGTTGATTTTAAATATCAAAGCTGCTATTTTATTAGTAATTGATGCTTTCTTAAAAACAATAATAAACCAGGATAAGGCACTGTGGTACAATGAAAAGTTCTGTGTTATTCCTAAAAATTTTCAGGAAAGATGTTCCAGAATTTTCTAATACACTCCAGAATATTTTAATTAGTTTAATAATACATTGTACAAACCATAGTTAATTACAAGAAAATATCAAAGTTTTTTTTTATTAAAACGATTAATGGATGGTCTTTTTCTCATTTCTTAATTCTGAATAGTAAACTTAACTTTAGTCATTTAGTCATTCCAAGTTTCCTGAAATAAATGTAAAAGTAAACTTATAGGCTTAATTAAACTAAACCTTATAGGCTTAATTAAATTAAATTAGAATCTTATAGGCTTAAATAGAAAAAAAAAAACAAGGCAGTTATTATAAGAAGAAAACTCATTACACAGAAATTACAACCATAGTTGGAAACGTCACATTGCTTCTATACCCCTAAAGTAAAAAAGACCAAGTACAGTGCTGCCATCTAGCAAGCAAACTTGTTAATTACTCTGTGGCAGCTCTGAAAGTGAATACAGACTTAACTGGAATATCATACAGAAAAAGAACAAATTTTGCCTTTTCTAACATTCTGTCAACACCAAACCCAAAGGTAAAAGATCATTTGTGAACTTTAAACAAATGCTAAGAAAAAGAGATTCAAGTTCACAAATAAGAAATACGCATTTCTGGATATAGATATAAAGGATTAAAGTAAAAACATTAATGAAATATCTTATCTTACCTCAGCTATACAACAAATTGACCCTAAGGCTTCCCCACGAAAACCATAAGTTGTCAAGTTTTCAAGGTCTTCATGACTGTTTATTTTTGAGGTGTAGTGCTTTACTGCCATCACAGGTGCATCAATAGCTTTGATCCCATCACCATTGTCTCGAACTTCTATCTTATCAAATCCATAATTTTCCTACAAAGGATAAAAAGTTATGAAAAACTACTTAACTGATTACCAAGTTTCTAATTCAGCAAGCACAGCAGACATAACTGAATAATGGCACATTTTTACAGGTAAAAGTGTGAGGAAATCAAATAACAAATAACAAGTTTCTGGTTTTCAGGTATTTTATCTCTGGTTATAAACCATACTAAAGGAAATGTCTTTTGAATCACCTTATACATATAGCAAGTTCCTAGTACTTCAAGTTTCTAAACACAAATTATTCTCATATCATCTTTCAAGTAACTGTATTCAGTGCAATTTTAATAATCATCTTCCCTCCAAAGTACCCTTTTTGGAAATCATTATCATGGTCTTAAAATTTTATAAGTTTGGGGCAGCTAGGTGGCACAGTGAGTAGAGCACTGGCCCTGGAGTCAGGAGGACCTGAGTTCAAATCCAGTCTCAGACACTTGACACGTGTACTAGCTGTGTGACCTTGGGCAAGTTACTTAACCCCAATTGCCTTGCCAAAAAAAAAAAATTTATAAATTTCCCATGAAGCAAAATCAAACTGTATTCATATAATATTCTAAGTAGCAGAATTTGAATTTGAAACTATTAACAAATTACTAATTTGAAAGACAATGTCATTTGATATTCAAACTGATCCAAGTACAGTAAATATTAAGGATACTACTGTCCCTATCTTTTTAAATAGAGAAACTCAGATTCAGAGAGCTTATTTATTTTCTTTTATCTATTTTGCTACTATAGATGTTTATTTTACTTTTATAAATGGTTTTCCTTTTCTTTCCTAATTTAGAATGAGGACAGATCCTTAAAATGACCAGGCAAGTGGTATCTTATAGAAATTGTGAAATGTTGTTTCCTTATTAAATTTGTATAACTAGGTATCTGGGCAGGAAGTATAATCTTTGAGGACACGAGTTAGGGGAAGCTAGTGGCACAGTGAATAGATTATGTGGAATCAGGAAGCCCTAAGTTCAAGTATTATCTCATACATTTCTTAGCTGTGGTCCTGGGCAAGTCACTTAAACTGTTTGCCTCAGTTTCCTCAACTGCAAAATGGAGATAATAATAGCACCTACCTCCCAAAGTTGTTGTGAGGATCCAATGAGATAAAAACTGTAAAGTGCTTAGCACAGCACCTGGCACATAGTAAGGGCAACGTAAATGTTCACCATTATTATAACTATTATTGTGTTTGTCCTTCGTTCTCAAAGAGGACCATGATATCACGGAAATGACATGCCTTGCACTTGAATTTGATTTGGGTGAAGAAAGGCTGATAACTATTATTAGTTATGAAGTCTCAGCCCTACAAAAGTGAGTATCTGAGAACTGTGCCACACAGACATTGTTCTTAGTGTAAAGCACTGGGGGAGGCAACTAAGAAGAGGACAATGCCTCAGCTCTCAGGGTCCCTAGAGAAATCTATAGAATGGAAGATATGGACTAATGTGTTCCAGAGCCCAGAGTGGCACCAAGGTGGTAAAGTGGATAGTGTACTGGTCTTGAGTTGGAAAGACTCCTCTTCCTCAGTTCAAATCTGGCCTCAGACACTTACTAGCTGTGTGACCCTGGGTAAGTCACTTAACCTGTTTGCCTGTTTCATCATCTGTTAAATGAGCTGGAGAAGGAAATGGCAAACTACTCCAGTACCTTTGCCAAGAAAACCCCAAACAGGGTTAATAAAGAGTCAGATATAACTGAAACAACTAAACAACAACAAAATCCCAAAGCACCCTAATCTGATTTGCTGGGACAGCTGGTTGATTAGGAGACCCAAATAAATATGATGGGTCCTCCAATCAGAAAAAGATCAATCACAATTTAATAAGAATATAGGACATGAAGGGGGCAGAGCCAAGATAGCGGAATAAAAGCAGGGACCTGCTTGAGCTCTCCCCCAAATCCCTCCAAACACCTGTAAAAAATGACTCTAAATGAATTCCAGAGCTACAGAACCCATGAAATGACAGAGTGAAACAAATCTCCAGCCCAAGATGGCTTGGAAGGGTAGCTGGGAAGGGTCTATTGCACTGTGCTGGGAGTGGAGTACAGTCCAGCATGGGTCATACAGGCACAGACCTGGCCAGAGCAGGCCTCAGAGCACTGAATCACTGAGCTGTGGTAGTTTCCAAACTTCTCAACCCACAAATGCCAAAGACAACTGAGCAGGTCAGCGGGAAAACTGTTGGACCTGAGTGAGAGAAGGGCACGGTTAGGGCCCAGCCTCAAGGCAGTGGAGTTGGTTATATGGTGGCGGTGGCAGCAGCAGCAATAGCGGCTACTTCCGAAGTTCCAAGCCCACAGATGGTGGGGGGAATCAAGCTGCTGATAAGAGAGGAAGTGCAGGGATCTCTCTGCTGGGGCTGAGGCAGGATTCTCTTGCTTTGCCCTGCTTGGATCTGGGTCCTGGTTGGTAGTCCTGAGGTGAGGAGGAGCACTCCCGTGGCAGAGCTTGTGGTGGCTGTAGAGAGGGAGTCCTCCTAGCAGTTTCAAGGCAGGAGTATTTAAGGTCAATAACAGACCAGAGCACAGGCCAGTAGAGGAGTAAACATCTCCCCTTGGATCATACCACCTCAGAAGAATTGAAAATTTGCAAGTGCCTACAAGGAGCTCAGAAAACAGCTGTGCACAACCCCAGAAGCATGGGTCAGAGCACCCTCCACTCTGGAAGCAGTCATACCTTGACAAAGAACTCAAAAGTCAAATAACTGGCTAGGAAAATGAGCAGACAGTGTAAAAAAACTCAGACCATAGAATCTTACTTTGATGACAAAGAAGATCAAAACATACAACCTGAAGAAGACAACAAAATCAAAGATCCTACATCAAAAGCCTCCAAGAAAAATATGAATTGGTTGCAGGCCATGAGAGAACTCAAAAAGGGTTTATAAAATCAAGTAAGAGAAGTAGAGGAAAAATTTGGAAAAGAAATGAGGAATGCAAGAAAATCATGAAAATGAGCCAATAGCTTGCGAACAAAGACCCAAAGAAATACTGAAGAAAATAACCCCTTAAAAAGTAGACTAACCCAAATGGCAAAAGAAGTCCAAAAAGCCAATGAGGAGAAGAATGCCTTAAAAAGCAGAACCAGCCAAATGGAAAAGGAGATCCAAAAGCTCACTGAAGAAAATAATTCCTTAAAAATTAGAATGGAGCAAATGGAAGCTAATGACTTTATGAAAAATCAAGAAATTATAAAACAGAACCAAAGGAGTGAAAAAATAGAACACAATGTGAAATATCTCACTGGAAAAACCACTGACCTGGAAAATAGATCCAGGAGAGATAATTTAAAAATTATCAGACTACCTGAAAGCCATGATCAAAAAAAAAGGCCTAGACATCATCTTTCAAGAAATTATCAAGGGAAGCTGCCCTGATATTCTAGAACCAGAGGGTAAAATAGAATAGGAAAGAATCCACCAATCGCCTCTTGAAAAAGATCTCAAAAGGAAAACTCCTAGGAATATTGTAGCCAAATTCCAGAGTTCCCAGGTCAAGGAGAAAATATTGCTAGCAGCTAGAAAAAAACAATTTGAGTATAACACAAGATCTAGCAGCTTCTACATTAAGAGATTGAAGGGCTTGGAATATGATACTCCAGAAGTCAAAGGAGCTAGGATTAAAACCCATAATCACCTACCCAGCAATACTGAGTATAACATTTCAGGGGGAAAAATGGGCTTTCAATGAAATAGAGGACTTTTAAGTATTCTTGATGAAAAGACCAGAGCTGAATAGAAAGTCTGGTTTTCAAATACAAGAATCAAGAGAAGCATGAAAAGGTAAATAGGAAAGAGAAATCATAAGGGACTTATTAAAGTTGAACTGTTTACATTCCTACATGGAAAGATGATATTTGTAACTCATGAGTCCTTTCTCACTACTAGGGTATTGAAGGGAGTAAGACAGAGCGTACAGGGTGAGTTGAATATGAAGGGATGATATCTAAAAAATTAAATTAAGGGGTGAGAGAGGAATATATTGGGAGGAGAAAGGGAGAGACAGAATAGGGTAAATTATCTCACATAAAAGAAGCCAGAAAAAGCTGTTATAATGGAAGGGAGGTAGAGGAGGTGAAAGGGAATGAGTGAACCTTACTCTCATCAGATTTGGCTTAAGGAGGGAATACCATACACACTCAATTGGGTATCTTACGCTCTAGGAAAGTGGGGGTAAGGTGGGGAGATGATAGAAGGGAGGACAGATTAGGGGAGGGGGTAGTCAGAAGCAAATACTTTTGAAAAGGGTCAAAGGAGAAAATTGAAGAAATGGGGGATGGGATAGAATGGAGGGAAATAAAGTTAGTCTTTAGCAACGTGACTATTATGGAAGCGTTTTGCACAATGATACATGTATAACCTATATTGAATTGCTTGCCTTCTCGATGCAACTAGGAAATAAGATATACAGACAATGGGGTATAGAAATCTATCTTGCCATACAAGAAAGTAAGGGAAAGGGGCATGGGGTGGGGAGTGGGGTGATGGAAGGGAGGACATTCTGTGGAAAGGAGCAATCAGAATATATGACATCTTGGGGTAGGGGAGGGAAGAGATGGGGAGAAAATTTTTAACTCAAGATCTTATGGAAATGAATGTTGAAAACTAAAAAAATATTAATCCAAAAAAAAAAAGATTATGGGACATTAGTTTATTCAAAGAATATTTCTTTAAAAGGCAGCCATGAGACTTGGCATCTTTTTGAAAGGAAACAGGGAACTCCTTTAACTGATTCCCAATGACTGGGAACAGCAGCCAAAATGACTGATGACTGAGGATTGAGTTTTGAAAATGGTTCAGCCCCTTTTTCATTAGTTTTCTGTCCCCTACACTTCTAGGCCAGAGTATACTAAAAGGAACTTAGCGGAAGGGAAGGTATAGGGAATTTCTTCCTTATTCATGTCCCAACAGGAGCAGAAAATGGTAATTTTCACAAGAACATAGCTAGCCTGAAGAGTATTCCTGGACTTCCAGTTCCTGGTCACCTTCTGTCCATCCTACTTAATTTTCTAGAAGTCATAGACTAGAGTTCTTGAGAGTGGACTTTTCCAATTTTAGGGGATTACTCTATGAATAATCAATCTTGCATTCAAAAAATTTCCAAGTTTGAGTAAACTTGAGTTCAAGTGGCAAGGCCCTGAACTGCTAAGAGGTAGATTAACTCAACAGCATACTAGTTAGAAAGGAAGAGAACCACTAATGTGGTACCTATACCTATACCATGACACTATATCATGGGGGTCCAAAAGACTAGCCTTTCCCAACCCTCCAAGTGATTGCACAAGTTGCTAGGTAGCAATTAGGTGGTACAGTGGATAGGATGCTGGGCCTGGAGTCAGGAGAACCTGAAGCCAAATATGGCCTCAGACACTTACTAGCTGTGTAACCCTGGACAAGTCACTTAACCTGGCTTGACTCAGTTTCCTCAACTGTAAAATGGCAATAGTAATAGAACCTACCTCCCCCCAAAGCTGGTGTGAGGATAAAAATAAGATATATGTAGAGCTTAGCACAATGCCTGGCACGTAGCAGTTGCTATATATAAATGCTAGCTATCATTATAATGATAATAATAATTGTCACTATTACTAATACTGCTCAGACACTACAGGTCCAGAGTGAATGTGGAATTGACTGCTCAGCATCTCTGCAAAGTATCTTTCCTATCCTGGGAGAGTCTCATTGGTTATACGAATATTTTATGTTTCTGTATTTGTTTATATGTTCCTATGAGTTCTTTGCATCCTATGCATTTTCTGTGGTGGGTGAATAAAGGATGTCCCACAACCAGTATCTGTGTTGTACGGTGAATGTACAGGTGTTGAAGATCTTGTTATCCACATCTGGACAAACCTAGACATGAGCTATGCAGAGAGTTTATTTAGAAGTTTTTCTGGAGTAGTACAGATAGGGGCATGAGCCAAGGAGAGAAACTAACCTTCTGGGGAAATCTTAAGTTTCAGACCTAATTTGTATGGACCTAGAGTCCCTTGGGGAGGCCTGGGTGATGGATCACATTGTTTTCTACCCAATGAATAGAATGGACGTTCCTTGAGGGTAGGGACTGTTTCATTTTTGTCTTTGCATCCCTAGAACCTATGGCAATCTCTGGAGAATAAGACATGCTTGATAAATGCTTAATGAATGAATGATTGAATGACAGGTTAAGTGATTTGCTTAGTCACACAGCTAAATTGATGCTGAATGGGAAATTGAATCCAGGTCTTCTGATCTGCAGGTCTAGAATTCTATCCACTACCTTAAATGAGACAGATTTTTGAGTGCAAATAACAATTCGTTAGCATGCAAAAAGAAAATCTCCTAATTGCTCTGGCCTTTCACTGCCTTATTTTAATTGTTAAGAAAACTCACCAACTTAACATCTATATTTGTGGCACCAGCATCCAATGAATTTTCTATTAGCTCTTTTACAACACTGATCACAGAAGTGATCACCTGAGAACTTGAAAGGAGACGAACAGTCGCTGCAGGCAACTGCTTCATTCTTCTTAAAAGTAGAGCTGTTTTGGAGAAAACATAGGAAATAGTGAGAGTATAACATGTCACAAAAAATGGAGTTTCTAAAACATGTCCAACTTCTTTTTTAGATATGTAGATTTCTATGTCTTGAACTCTTAAAGTCTAAAATAATTAGACCCACATTGACCTTCCTGCCCTCTCCCCCGCCCCCCAATAACTACCTGTCTTACTTTCCCATTTTCTTTAATAGTACCACAGTTTTCTCTGGCACTCAATTATCTTTCATTCTTCCCTCTTCCCCAGGTCTTCCTCCCCATATCTAATCAGCTTCCTCCCATATCTCAGAAAGTCTTCAAATCTTGATGATTCTTCCTTCACATCTCTCTCTCTTCCTATTCCTACTGCTATCATACCACATACCATACCAGACCACTTTCCAAGTACTCACCCAGTCTATAGCACAAGCTTCCCACCTAGTCTCCTTGTTTCTGTAATATACATCACCACGAGTAATCTTCCTATAAGGCTTTTCAATCTAGCCTCAACCTAAATTCCTACTACTTGTACCATATCCTTGGTTCCAATCAAACCATTCAGTCACATTTGACTCTTCCTGACCTCATGGACACATCAATACTATCCATGGGATTTTCTTGGCAAATGACACCTGAGTGTTTTGCCATTTCCTTCTCCAGTGAAGTAAGGCAAATATAGGTTAAGTGACTTACCTAAGGTCACACAGCTAGTAAGTGTCTGAGGCTACATTTGAACTTAGCTCTTCCTGACTCCAGGCCCAGCTTTCTACCCTCTGAGTCACCTAGCTGCCTCTAATCAAACCTTCTTATCACCTCCTATTGTGCCTTGGAACATAGCTTGTGAATTCTCCTTCAGTCATTTCTCACTCTGACTAACCTACCAAAATTCACTTCAAGCTTTATCTTAAATGCAAATGTCTCCTCACCTCTATAGCACATATCCTCTCTATCACTTTTTTGGTACATACTATCTATTTCCCCAAATAGATTGCAGACTCCATCAGAATAAGAACATATCTTCATATAAATATGTATACACACACCACCACCATCACCACCAAGAGTAGTGCTTTGTGCTTAAGTTTTTAAATTTGAGGGACAACGCCATTGTTATTTGTCCTTTGTTTTGGGTTTTTTTTTTCCCAAAGAGAATCAACGACATCACAAGGTGACTTGACTTGTGAATGAACTGGATTTAAATGAGGTAGAGTTGCATAAAGTCATGAGCCACACTCTCTTTTCCAGAGTCACCGAAGTCCAGTGGCAAGACAAACGTCACGACAACCGGCGACGGCCGAAGATGCAGTGAATGCTCTTGGTGTCTTCAATATCTGACCAAACTCTTAGGTCTCCACCGTGCCTGCTTCAACCGCCTTCATGTCCACTGGGACAAACTGTTCTCATCTGTCCATTGCACCAGAGGAAGTCTTCACATGCTTAGGATATATATCCACCAAGTCACCAACAGGTTTGTGACTAGTCGGTTATTCTCCAACCATCTGCTAAGATGGTTTACTGGGGTGTGCCCGCTGTGCATGCTACAGTTTCCTGGAGCTACAGGTGAGAGTTGAGTGCCAGGTGAATACCAAAGGTAGATAAGCAGCCCTGAAAAAGGCTCAGCAAGCCTTCACACCAGAGGTGCTGGTCTTCCTTGAACACCTTGATCCTACAGGTAACAGGAAGCCACTGGAGTTTATGTAACAGGGGAATGACACGGTCATACCTTTGCTTAAGGAAAATCATTTTGGCAGGTATGTGGAGATTGGTTCGGGAGGAGACTTGAGGAGAGATCAATCAGGAGGCTTGAAATAGTCTAGGTGAGAGATGATGAAGGGTTACAGGTGCAAGAGATAAGATAGAGGTAAAATCACCATGACTTATGAGGGAACGTGATGATTTGAAGACTGATAGGCTGTGAACCCAGGTGACTAGAAGGACAGTAGTACTCTCAAAAGAGACAGGGATGGATTTTACTGGAAAGATAGTAAGTTACGTTTTGGACATACTGAGTTTGAGATCCAGTTTAAAATGTCCTACTGGTGTGGAACTGGACCTTGAGCAAGACACCTGATTTACAGATTTGGGAGTCATCTGCATAGAGATAATTCATGGAAATGGATACAGCCGATGAGACTGGGGAGAGAGAAGAGAGCCTAGGACAAAACAAGATACAACTACAGAAAAGCAGCACGGTATCGATGAGGATCCTGCAAAAGAGACCAAGGAGGAACGGTCATTCAAACAGGAGGGGAACCAAAAAAGGGAAGTGGAGGAGTCCCTTCTTCCCTCTGGACCTTAGTGCTTACCCTACTCCTGGTTTCCTTTCCTGACTAGCTGTGTGACCCAAAGGAAGGAAGGACACTAAGGCCGATCATGTGCCAGGCACTGTGCTCATCATTTTACAACTATTACCTCATCTGATCCTCACGACAACCCTGGGTGGCAGATGCTATTACTATTCCCATATTACAGCTGAGGAACCTGAGGCAGACTGGGGTTAAGTGTCCTGCCCAGGGTTATATGGCTAGTAAGTATCTAAGGGTGAATTTGAACTCAGGTCTTCCTGACTCCCTGTGCACTCTAACTACCTTTAAAGCCTTCATTTTCCTTATCCGGACTATCTAGGCTACTAATGCTTTCCTAAACATGCCTTTTCTCCCCATTGCACTCACCTACCTCCGTACTTTCAGCTCAATATATTCTCTCTCTTGCTTGCTCATCTCCACTTGTTAAAATCTTATTCTTTTCAAACACAATTAAACACCACCTCCTCTGTTTTCCCAGAACACCCCCACTAGAAGTGATCTCTCCCTTTCTCTTCAGTCTTATATCATTCATTTTATACTACTCGTTGATATTTATATCATACTTCTTCCTAGTTTATACACTTCTGCCTTAGGCAGCTAAATGGGCCTGGAATCAAGAAGACTTGAGTTCAAATCCAGCCTTAAACACTTACTAGTTGTGGGACCCTGGGAAAGTAACAACTTCTATTTGTATGAGCTTCCTCATCTGTAAAATGAGGATAACCCCATCTACCTGCCAGGGTTGTTAAGAGAATCAAATGAGACAGTATTTGTGAAGCACTTAGGACAATGCCTGACAAAAAGTAGGCCCTATGTAAATGCTTATTCCCTCCCCTCTTTATATTTTCTACAGGTCCCTTGACTCCAAATCCAAAATTATTTCTATAACTGCATCATCTCCTGGTCATCATCAATTCACAGTAAGGGAGGGAAGAGTTGACAGATAAAAGGAGCATAAATCAAGAGAAAAATACTGAAATTTAAATGAGCTCTATAAAAAGAACCATGGCTAAAAAACAAACTTCCCCATAAATCTCGATGTTTCAAAAAACAGCAGGGACAGTTTGGATTCCCGCAGAACACTTAGAAAATCAAAACAGTCACTATCCTCAAGTAGTATCTCCATCTTCAGTTTCTACTCCCCTTTTAATATATAATACAATGTCAGATTAATTTTCCTTTCTTAGTTCTGATTATATTATCCTAGTTTTCACATATTTACAGTAGCTCCCCACTACCTACTGAATAAAATCTAAGTTTCTTAATCTGGCTCTTTATCAATTAACCAATGAGTATTTTTCACAGATTGCTGCTGCTATATGTCGGCATTATGAGCACTGGGGATATAAACAGAAAAATGAGACAGTCTCTGACCTCAAGGAGTTTAAATTAGATTTCCAAACCCACCATAACTTTACCTGTATGTAGTGTTCTAGATAAAATAACTTATTCCCTCTTCTCTACATATTGTCCACCTTCCTGCCTCCATGTCATTTATTTATGCTGGTCTTTTCACTTGGAAAGCTTTTATGATACAAATATTTTGACTTCCTGGCATATCTCTCTGTCAACACATTCTTCAACTTCAACACCTTTAATACTAGGTGTGTGACCCTGGGCAAGTCACTCTATTGCCTCAGTTTCCTCATGTGTAAAATGGGGGTAATCACGGTACCTACCTCCCAAAGCTGTTGAAAATCAATTGAGAAAATGATTGCAAAGTGCCTGCAACTCTATTACTATATCCTTTTACTGGATTAGATCTCTCCCTCCTCTGAACCTCAAATGTACCTTCTTTTAGGGTACATCTTCCATACAGGTAACACACTCGTTTCGGGCCAAGACTTTCTTACTCACCATTATCTTCCCCAGAATACCTAAAAGTACCTTACAAGTAAGCAGGCCCTTAAAATATTATTTGTTAAAAATGAGTTAATTGTCCTTTGCTATCTGTACTTTTTTGTACCTTTAAAAGAACATAAGTTAGTTGGGGAAGGGGGTAGGATCCGGCTAAACCTCAGCAATACAAATGTTAAGTCTTTTATGGACTTCAAGATTTTTTTTTCACCCATAAACTGAAAAAGCCAAAACAGAGAAGCACTCAAAGTTTAGTTTACTCAAAAAATAATACCTTTCTCAGTGTACTTATCAGTATGTACCAACAATAACACATGATCACTGATTTAGACATGGAAGGGTCCTTGGAAGTTATTTAGTCCAAACACCAAATATCTCAGATTACAGAGGACAAAAATTCTGTGTACCTGTCTGAATACAAAAAACTCCACATGCACCACTTTGGCACTTGGGTCAAAATACCACACATCCGAAGAACAAGGTGGGGCTATAGTTGTGAACTAGGTTTCCGTTGGATACACTGTAGCTCCCCAGCATGTAGAATTCACAGGTTCAAGAAGGACAGAAGAACGAAAAGCATCATAATGCAAAATTCCTTCCACAAAGTAAAAATAGCAAAACAAAACACCTATGTTCAATACCCCATTTATCCTGCTTTTCCAAGTTCTGTGCACGCACACATTCTCACACACTTAAACACGCGCGCGCATTCGTGTTACACTAACACACACACACACACACACACACACACACACACGGCGCCTGGGCTTCAATGGCTTCCTGGGGCCTACGGGTGCAGAGTGAGGCCTCTCTCTAGCTACGAGCCCCCCAGGTGCGCGCTTACTCACAGGAGGCTATAGGAGAGAGGAGGCCAGCACAGACGAGAAAATAAAAATGCCCGTTAGTCACATGATACCTTTCCTTGGGGCCAGGCTACAAACGTGTGGCGGCAAAGCTCTACTTCCTCGGTTGCCCCAGATCTCAGCCTCCGCCTCCCCCAGGACCGCCCCCGACGCGGGTCTTAGGCTGCCGGGCTCCACGCTCAGCCCCGAGGGGCGGTGCTGGCCTCCTGGAAGGCCGGGAGCCCAGAGGCAGATGGGAAGCCGAGGGCGGCTAACCCCGCCTCCGGCGCGCCCAGGCAGGATCTGATTGGCGGGCCTGCCTGTCAGTAGGGACGCCGTGGCGTTCCGCTCCTAGGGCTTCCGCAGGGGACGCTCTAGCCGGAGGGAAAAGCAGGGCTCTGGCTCCGGGAGCCAGCCGGCGTCTGGCCGGGGCCGGAGTGCTTCGGTGGGTTCCCGAACGACGGGTGCAGCTCACTGTTTCCTCCCCCCGCTTGGTGCCCGTTTTGAGGTACGTTCTCACGGGCCGGGTTGGGAGGAGGTGGGCCAGGAAGACATCCAGCCTGGGGCGGGGGAAGCTCTAGACAGGCCCCGGAGCCCCGCCGCCCTCCGTGACGGTCTCGAGCCGCGTCCCCGCGCTGGTCCCTGGACACTGAGGGTATCGCAGGCTGGGAGAGGAAAGGATCCTCCCTGGACCGGGCTTCCATGGACCTCACGATCCCTCCCCCGCACCCCAGCTCCCACTTCCCGCAGGACCAGTTCCTCGAGGCTCTCCGGAGACCCGCTGGGGGCCCTTCGACCCTTGACCTTTAATCTTTTTCCCTGCGTAGCCCTCAGGCTGACCGGAGTAACGCGAGAGATTTCCTTTTCTGGGCTTTCGGGGAGGTTTTCTCATCCTGGTAGGAGTGAAAAGTGCAGATTTTACAGGATGGCATTTAGGGAGGGCAAGATTTCCAATAGTTGGGTTGCAGGGAATGTCCCTTACTCCCTTTGTAAACTACCTTTAGCCGCAACAATATCAAGATGCATGTTGCTGACGTCTTCCCGTCAGGAGATAACTCCCTTCTGGAGGTTCTTCAGGCAAAGGCTGCATGACCACTTGAATATGTTGTAGAGGTGTCCTGGTCAGATACAGGTTGGACTATGTGCCTTCTGGGTCCCTTCTCACTCTGAGATTCTATGATTCAGTAAGTTAACCAATTTTTCAAAGCGCTGGGATAATAGGAAATGTGTGTGTCAACACTGTAGCAAAGATGTTGTCTTGTTAAATCAGCCCTACTCTCCTTTTTTTTATTCTTTCCATTCTTGGACTACTGAAAGACTATTCAGGTTATAAATGAGGTATTCCTGTTAACCAGTACCAAAGGATGTTTTTTTTTCTTGTTTTTAAAAACAGGCATTCTGAGAAAGGTGATCATTTATTCCTTTATTTCCCCCCTTCCCCTCTCCCTGAGAGAACAAAAGAAGGACATGTTTTTTTGACCTTACTAAATATTTAGAAGCAGTAAATATTTGTGGGATGCAGGAACTTATGTTTTTCAAGTAAATTTGACTTTACCACAAAACTAACAAAAATTTTCCCTCCCTGTCTTCTGATTTTTTTGGTGAAACTTTTCTGAATAGCATTGGTGTTTCAAGACTTAAACACTTTGAAAAATGTAATTTGCCCACTGTTATTTCTTATTTTGAAAACATTTTTCTCCATTTGGCACATCAGGAAAATTCATCCACATTTTCTATTCTAATTGTCATCTAAGAAATCTTGGGAGGAGGCTTTCAGAAGGATTTGAGTTTGGAGACTTTAAAAGGTTCTCTACAGAAATTATCAGTATCTGCATATGCTAAGTATTTTCTGCTATTTTCCCCCTACTTTGAAACAACAGATTAATTGGCAGTAACTTCATTTCTTTCCTAGTTTTTCAATAGGGTTATTTTTAAAGAATTTCTTCATCTTTTCAATGACATCAGTTTTGTTTCATTTCTTTGCTTCCCTGCAGAGCAAAAATGAATGTTGGAGTTGCTCACAGTGAGGTGAATCCAAACACCAGGGTAATGAACAGTCGCGGTATGTGGCTGACAATAGTGCATTGGGAGTTGGTTGCTTCATATTGTCTTACTCAGCATTCCCTTCTTCAGTGTTCCTGTTGCTTGGACTTAACAAATATTATACATAATCTGGTAAGAAACTTTGCGTGATTATAAAATATTTTGCTAAATAAGGGCTTATATTAGAGGGTAAAAACAAAAGTGAAGTTTAAAGTAATCAGGAAACTTGAAAATATTTGTATTTTATAAATTATACTGGTGTAAGCTATTCATATAGAGAATTTGGAGTAGTAAAATTTAAGAATAAGCTAGAAAAATAACAGTCAAAAATAAACTGTTGTATAATCTTTCATAAATGAAAGCCCAGTGGCAAATGTAATGGTAATGGATTTGTGCTGATCGTTTTATACACTGTAACCCGGTCCCTCTTGCAACCCGCAGCCCTCATATGTAATGTGGCTAACGTAGGTGAGGAACACAGTTTGACAATGCAGCAAGGTAAATTAACTGAATTTGCATCTAACCTATGATAATGGCCTTATAACAAGACACTTCTAACCTGCCTCTGGCATAGTGATCCCAGGCCAACCAATTTGTAGATTAAAGTTTACTTCTAAAGACTTTTAAACCAATTATACACATTTAAGCCAGAGTGTACTCAATTTCTTAAACATAGGGGAACTGGCACTGTTTTTTACCTTTATTTTTTAGTTCAGTTTGAATCTTCATACCATACACTGCAAATTTCCAGCAATTATTTTTTTATTCAGTATTAAAGCTTACTATTAGAATCATCAATACAAATGAATTAGCTTAGCTCAAAGAGTAAATGTAATCATTACTTACTGAACCTTAATACAGTGTACCTCATATTCTGCCATTTGTTCCTTTGGTACCCAAGGTCTCTGTTACTAGAGCTGTGGAATGTACTTGTCCTATTCGTTTTTAAGTAATTATGAATCAATGTCTTCAAGTAGGGGACTTGGGTAAATAATAGAGTTAATATAAATACTCTTAAAGGTTTACACTAATGAAACACTTTATACTTGTGTATATAACATAATCTTCAGGTACAGTTGTGTCTTTGTGTTTAGAATGCAATGTAAAGGAGTTTTGAAAAGTTAATTGCAGCAAACAGAGGGCTTCCAGAAAAAGTACATATCACTCATTCTGAGACAGCTTCTGTCTTTTTGCCAGTTTCTTCAAGACCACACCTACTAACCACTGTTTAAAATGAGTCATGAAGTTGTTCCTTTAGTCTCAGCTGGACATCAAGTCCCTTTGAATTGCTTAATCAGCATAAGCAAAAATTGGAATTGCTTTTTGGAGGTAAAGGCTGTTATTTAGTTTAAGTTTTTTAGCGTGTTTTGCTGGCACATATTTAAAAAAAGTACATAAACAGGCATACTAACTTACCTCAAACTGAATTTTTTTTATTTTCTCAAAACTAAGTAAAAGAAGAGGTAGTTTCTCTGTCATTTAAAGTCCTTTTACCAATGTATTTGTAAGCAAAGTATGTGTCAGACTTGCAACCAGAAAATTTTATTCAGTGCTAGCTACTCAGTCATCTCATCTCTAAAATGGGAATAGGCCATAAGATTAAACTACTAATGTCATAGGGTTAGAAGTCAAGGATCAAATGAAATGATGTATGTAAAGCAAGCACTTCCTAACTATGAAGCATTATATAATTGTGAAATAGTTTTGTGGTAAAGTCAATATTAGCTATATAGTATGAGATCCAGATATTATTGAAACATAGTAAATTAACTTTTTGCAAAAACTAATTTATAATTAATTTAACCCCAAACAATCTTGATTACTGAAGTTTTTAGTTGGAAAAACATGTGATGGTGTAATGTTATGAAGAAAAAAACATGACATTACCTCTGGCTATTTATTTTTGTTTTAGAGGAGGGTATTTCAACTTAGCCTAAAAGAAGTCTCTCTTAAAAGCATTTGAACCTTTTTGTTTTGTTTTTACATTGGAGATTTGTACATGCAACTTATTTTTTTAAGAATAAATTTAGCTCAAGACAATTCCAAAGGACTCAGGATAAAAAAATTCTATCTACCCCCAGAGAAAGAACTAATGGAGTCTGAATACAGATCAAAGCATACTGTTTTTCACTTCGGGTTTTTTTTTTTTTTCATTTGGGTCTGTCTTTCACAACACGACTAATAAGGTAATATGTATTGCATGATTGAACATGTGTAACCTACAAATTGCTTACTTTCTCAGGGAGGGGGGAGGTGAAAGAGGGAGAAAAAACATTTGGAATTCAGAATTTGTTAAAAATGAATGTAAAAATTATCTTTACATGTAACTAGGAAAAAATATTTTTAAAGAAAAATTTGGCTCAGCATAAAAACACCATCAGTTCTTCAAATCTGGTACTTTGGTGGAAAGTCAATCGCTAAAAATGCATTCTTACATTTCTTACTACCTGCATACCAAATGTGGAAAGAAGTTAGAAATTCTGTGTATTCTACTCCAAGCTTTAATATTTTAGTTGTAGAGTATAAGCTTCATGGGCCTTTTATCTTGATATCTTCACCACAGTGCCTAGTACTAATAGGTACATGATAAATTTTGTTGATTGATAATTGGTTCAACAACAGAAGAGGAAACAGGTAATGGTTTTTTTCTTGGTACTATTTTTGCATCACTGATGGCTTATCATCAGATTGGCCTTGACATTCCAATAATAATGAAAGTTTAAAATTCAAATTGTTAATACACAGGCATGTATACAGACTCTTTGCATTCTTTCAAGCTAATAAGTACAAATATTAAGTTGTTTTTTGGTGATACATCTTTTTTATTTTCTAGGGAATGTATGTATTTTTACATGCCGTAAAAGGAACACCTTTTGAAACCCCTGACCAGGGTAAAGCCAGACTGCTAACTCACTGGGAACAACTGGACTATGGAGTGCAGTTTACTTCTTCACGGAAGTTCTTCACAATTTCTCCAATAATTCTGTGAGTAGGAATAACTCAGGGTTTAGGAAAATGTGAATAGGGAAGAATTATTCTAAAATTGTTTTTTGAAGTATTGTAGGTATGGGAATATTATAAGAACCTTTATTTCAATAGGTGGGTGATGATACCATTCTATAGTAGCAAGCATTGAGAGAGCATCCTAGGAGAACAGTGCCAAGCACTGGAAGGGATATGAGAAAAGTGTAAGACATGTTCTCGTTTGAAGAGAGGGGTCAGAACAAATACACAGGAAATATACAAATATAAGACAGTGGGAATATCCCACATCCTGCCTCCCATTAATCTTCCTAAAATATTTGTTTGCTTTTATCCACCACTGATTAGAAACTGGCAATGCCTTGAGGCACAGATTCATTTTTTATGAAATAGAATCTGTGCTCTTTAGCTTGACATGTAAGGTCCTCCACAACGGACTCCTCTTTTACCTTGTCACGCTATTGCTCCTCTTCACAAAATCTCTGCTCTAGCCAAATTGGTGAACTTGGCATTTTTTCATCATGTTTTCTCTATTCTTTTTTTTCCATGCCATTCATCCTGTGTGAAATTGAACCAGCATCTTTTTTTTTTGAGCATCTACCTTATTGAGGGCACATTGCTAGCCTCTTTGGGGTATCAGAGATATAAAACGTGGTGTCTGCCCTCAGGAGGCCCCCAATAGGGTTAGGGAAGTAGGACATAGAACAATTATTCTAGTTTTTTCATGTTTACAGGGCACTCTCTCCATTAGAACTCTTTGAGGTATACCAGTATATTACATCCATCTTATAGACGAGAAATCAGCTCAGAGGTGAAATGATTGGTTTATGACCACACAGCTAGTAAAGGTTAGAGGGAGAGTTTGCAGTTCAGACCTCCCGATTCCAAGTGTGGTATTTTTTCTACTAGAATTTGCTTTCATGTTTCCTCAAGTATACAAAAATGCGTACAGGCATACCTCATTTTACTGTGTTTCACTTTACTGCACTTTGAAGATATATTTTGGTTTTGTTTTTTGTTTTTTGTTTTTTTTTTTTTACAAATTGAAGATTTGTGTCAGCCCTACATTGAGCCAAGTCTGTTGGCACCATTTTTCCAACAACATGCACTCACAATGTGTCTTTGTTTCACATTTTGGTTATTTTTCAAACTTTTTCGTTATTGTTTTATCAGTTATGGTGATATGTGATCCTTGATGTTATTGTTGTAATTGGTTTGGGCCACCATGAACTGCACTCATCTAAGTTGGCAAACTTAATCAATAAATGTTGAGTGTATTCTGACGGTTCCACAGATATCCTGTTTCCTGTTTCTCTCCTCCTTTGGCCTCCTTTATTCCCTGACACGCAACAGTGTTGAAATTAGGCCAGTTAATAATCCTACAAGGGCCTCTTAAGTGTTCAAGTGGGCAAGCTTCATTGTTTTAATTTAAGAAGTTGCCACAGCCACCTCAATCTTCATCAATCACTACCCGGCTCAGTCAGCAGTCATCAACATTGAGGCAAAACCTTCCACCAGCAAAAAGATTACAACTCAATGAAGGCTCAAATGATAGCATATTTAGCAGTAAAATATTTTTTAATTAAAATATGTACATTTTTAGACATACTACTACTGCACACTTAATAAACTACAGTATAGTGTAAATAGCTTTTATATGCACTGGGAAACCAGAATATTCATGTGGCTCACTTTATTGCACTATTCACTTTATCGTGGTGGTCTGGAACTGAACCCAAAATATCTAGGAGATATGCCTAGGAGAACTCAAAGGAAAGAGAGAATGAGTTCTTTTCTTTACATATGTAAAATATATGCTTCCTTTAAGGCCTTGCCTTTGCTAATACATAGGTGGTATAGTAGATTAAACTTTGGCCTCCTCCTTCATATACTCAGTGACCCTGGGCAAGTTGTCTAACCTCCCTGTACCTCAGTTTCTTTATCTGTAAAATGAGGGAGTTGTACTCTTGACTTCTGAGGTTCCTGACAGTGCTAAAGGCATGATTCTACGAGCTCAGCGTTCAGTGGTTACACTCTCTTCTAACTTACTATTACACCTTCCTATATCGTTCAACAATGTGCACTGGCTTCTTCAGTACTGGAGATTTTTGATCTCATTAGTTTGGTTTTCTTCTTGAGCCTTTGCTGCATTGTGGGTTTTGTACCGTATCTTTTTTCCCCAACTTGATTCTAAATCCCTTGAAGCCATACCTTTTACATCCTCTTTGCATTTCTGTTGTACCATATGGCCTAATACTTAGTAGGCTTTCGGTAAATGTTAATGATAACATTACCAAATGGTATGGTCTGTGTTGTCTTTAAGTATGAAATTAGAAGAAAGATAATTGTGAGCTAGATTAGTTGAGAGTAAGGCTTCATTTAGGAGACAAGGCTTGAACTTGGACCCCCAAAATGGTTAGGATTTGGAGACCAGAAAGTAACGCTTCATGATTTGTGGGAACACATTCCTATTATATAGCTCCCTTTCTACCTAAGATATATATATCATAGTGCTTTGTACAAAAAGAAAATTGTTACTTTTAGTCTTCTCTGATATTTTCCCTCAAGGAAATAATGACCTTAATATTGTATGGATGCACACAACAATAAGGCAAGGATTGCATACCTATGTTCTAATAATATACAAAACCCCAAAATTTTTAAAAATTTATTTGTGCTATAAGTGTTTAGGGGCAGCTAGGTGGCGCAGTGAGTAGAGCATCGGCCCTTGAGTCAGGAGGACCGGAGTTCAAATGCGGCCTCAGACACTTGACACACGTACGAGCTGTGTGACTTTGGGCAAGTCACTTAACCCCAATTGCCCTGCCTTCCCCCCTCCAAAAAAAAATAATAAAATCTATTGTGAAACCATCTTTTTTATTTTTATCATATATTATTATTATTATTATTACTGTTCATTACATTTTCCAAAGCGTTTCTTCCACATTTTCTACATGAAGAAATTTGAGGGTCAGGGAAATTGAGACTTGTCTAGAGTATTACAGCTAATTAGTAGTGAGCCTAAGGTTTTTGATTCCCAGTCCATCACCTTTTCTGTCATACCATAGTGCTTTCCATGTGAGGCAGTAGGATTTGTCACTTTTTTTTACATTGCCCCAGGTTTTTACAGTTTTCTATATTAGCAGGCTAACACCTTTCAAAAATACAATGTGAAATGACAGAATGTTAGCGCTCCAAAAAGATTAATAACTACTGATGTATAAGATTATCATATGCACAGAAGTATTGTTAACACAAATATAAATAGTGTCCTGTTTTGTATAGCATGAAAGAAGGGCAAGAGGAGGAACAAAAATAATGGTCTTCTTGTATAGGAAGGTATCAAGTGAGAAGAATGGGTTTAAATTGCAGAATGAGAGGTGGTGTACTAGTAAGGGTTTAACAGCTAGCTCTCTAGAAAAGTGTGTATGTAAAGTATTACAAATAATATAGATATGCCTATGTAAGGTATTACAGATTGTACTGATACAAAGGATGTGTAGTATCCAACTTTTAAATAATATATAGTACTCTTTATTATAAATTCCATATAGTCAATTGATTCCTGAATACTTTCATAGACTCTTGCCAAACTCTTATTCATAGCCAATCTAAGGTTGTAGTTTAACCATGATTTGACTTAAGGATTTGCATTCCAATCCACTCTTTTCCTAAGGAATTTGTTGTCATTTAATCTGATATGTGATCTACTATTAAACTATTTTCTCACCCTCATATAAATTATATTCATTAACCTGAAACCTCTTTCAGCTTTAGCACTCCTGATTTCAACAGTGTTATATGTATCTTTTTTGCTTTTTATATACTTACAGGAATTTAGAACATTGTTTGATCTACATTATTTACAAAAATTGTAAATCAATTTCATGTTACAAATTTTTATTTAAATGCTGTAGTTTTTAAAAACATGTCTATTCCCCTTCTTCATAAGGCCAACTATATGGCTCCAATAAATTAAAATGCTTTCATTGTTCCTCTCCGATAAAATATGTAAGTTCATGTGTTCAATGATATTTTTCGGTAACTACTCTGAGGAAGAGCATTAAAATTATTTTTATTAAATAGAATGTCTTTAAACTGATCTGACTTAATCAGATTTTTAACTGGAGATTAATGCTTTCCAATTCCAATCTTTAAGTTTTCCAAAGCTCTCATGTTGTTTAATTTTTGTGTTTTCTGAATGTTAATTGATCTTGACTGCAGTGCAGTTGAAAGTAATGAAAATTCTTTAAGACTATCAATCATTAAAGCAAGGTCTTGCAAGAAGTTAACATTAGTCCCTTTACCAAACCAGAATAAGAAAAACAAAATATGCATATGTAACCTTCAAAGGATGGGTGCATTCGTTATCCAGCAGTATCATCTTGTAAAATCACATAGTATTTCCAGTACTAATAACCAATTTTAATAAGTTCAAGTTCTTTACCTATAGTTGCTAACTTGGTCTGATTTTCTTTGTTAGATTTGTGATAAGTAGAGTAAGTTTTATCCAGAAATATTTTTAAATGATTAATTTGTTGTGTTTCAGATATTGAATCATCAAGTGATAAAAGTACTGTTGATTTAAACAGTGCCAAATGATAAATTTTAGGAAAATTTTCTAACAGCTTTATAGTTATTCTAGTCTTTAACATCAGAACAAAATGCAAGTTTAAATTTGCTTTTAAATATTCATTATTTAAAACACAATTATTTAATGTGTAGACAGTAATGTACCGAAAACAAACTCTGCTGTGGTTGACAACAGTTATCTTAAAGCAACAAATAATACTACCTTTCTAGGAGCTGATTGAACTGTGCACTGGAGAGAAGTCACTATAGTCCTTTCTTAGAAATTATAGATGCTTCATCAATCATGACACAGATTTTTGGCATTCTCTTCTATAATATTCTTAAATATCTTCACCTCAGTGTCTTTTGTGGTGTGTTCTACTGTTCTTGTTGCATTGTATCATGTATGTAAATAATTGCTTGCATCAATTAACTGTCTACTTTCTTTCATCCAGATAGTTCTAAAAATACTGTGGATAGCAAACTGAGTGATTGCTTAGCTATAGCTGTGTACTTGGATACTTATTTGCTTTCAAGACTAGTTCCTAAGGCAGAATTTAAGAATGAGGGCAGTGGGTTAGAGAGAAGGATGTTAACAATACATTTTGTGTTTACCCCCCTGAATAGATAAGAAATTATCTATCCACACAAGAAGCTACCTTCCCAGTTATAATTGCAGGGGGACAGAACATGTTATTTTCTGCCTTTTTTGTGTCCGAACACTTTTTGCAGCCAGTTAGGCTTCCATTCTAACATATGTACCTAGTAGTAGGTGGTATTAGCAGCATTTTTTTTTTAATTTCACAAAAACCAAGGTTTGTCATTTGAATCCAAATGTTTAGATTTAAGCAAAACAGCTGGAATTTGTAAGTGTTTTCCAGTTTTCCTGTTTTAACTGGTTATGAACTCGTTTGGCTACGATACCAGTCGTCAGATGGGAACATCCAAAAAGCAATGTTTTTGTTTTCTTTTAAGACACTGTAAACATCCATTAACATAACTTAGCTAAACAAATGTTGTTTGTAACCACTGAATATATTAAATCTAGAAGTTACATTTTTCATCTAAATCATCAAAACTTTGCTAAAGTATTCTTTTATCTTACTGTTTTCTTCTTTTGTTCTAGGAAAGTACCTGCGCTTTACTTGAACATAAATACTTTTAAAAACTTTATTTCAGTGCAGTTTCCTCTATTTTGCATGTTAAAAAACCTTGTAAATAACTTATTTTTTTAAAAAGCCCTTACCTGTTTTTGTTTCCACAGATATTTTCTGGCAAGTTTCTACACCAAGTATGATCCTACACACTTCATCTTAAACACAGCTTCTCTCCTGAGTGTGCTAATTCCCAAAATGCCACAACTGCATGGTGTTCGGATCTTTGGTATTAATAAGTACTAAACTGAAAATGTGAAACAACCATTCTGACCAAAACTTTGTGGCTACTGCTTTTTCTATGAGGAAGGAATAGGTAGCATGCTATGCCATTTACATTGTAATGTGCAATGGGAAGTTTTTACATTCAAGGTCTAATACTTATTTGTATGCTATTTGGAAAAGCAGATTTTTAAGAGATGCCTCTAAGTATTTAACATGTCTGCTAAATTTCTGCAGAAGTTTTCCAGGAGAGCAGGGCAGGCCCCGCTCACAAATGATTGACAGTGTGGTGAGAGCAGAAAAAGCTCTGCACATTGACACAGGAGTCTTGAGGATAGGAGTAGCTTAGTTTAATGAAAGGGCACTGTAGGAAGAATTATCCAGTCAGACACAGTCAAGTTGAAGTACATTTATATGTGGAGCAGAATCATCTTGTACAAAGGTCAAATGTCCTATTCCTAAGACAGCCAGCTCTTTTTTTGTTGTATAAATGTATGCTTTGTTTGTGCTGGTTTACTGTCTTATGTCTAGACCTGGTCAATTCTGGATGTATCAGGGGACAGATGTGTCCTGGTGATGTACTTTCAAGCCTCATTAATAGGTGTCAGTGTGGCTTCCTACAGCTTTCTAGTGAGTCTTCAGACATTAATTTTGGGCAAAGCAAAGTTCTGCTGGGATTTTTTGTTTCTTAGAGGGCTGCTGATCATTTTTGGAAAAAACTAATTTGATTCCAGGCAGTCTGAAGCATAATGTGTAATTCTCTGATTATCAAGTTGAACCATTTAATGGTTAAACTCTCTTATCTGGAAAAGGAAAGTTAAATATTAGACAGCTATAAATATAAGGAAATTAGTTGTCTAGTAAAAAGATAACTTACTTCAGCCATGGTACAAAGTAAGCTACTAAACACTGGGTCTCTTTTTTTGTAGCTTTGCAGTAAAGGAGTATACTTTCCCTTTATAGTTCTTTTCTCCATCTCCACTTTATCTATTAACTACATTCAAGATGGGTATCAATTTAAGTGTTCAAAGAAGTAAACTTAAAGTTGTCATTTTAAGTCAATTGCTAGACTGTTCTTTGAATTAGGAGTTTGTAGTTCCTGGCCCTAATTGATACACATAATTCCTTAATTTAGGTTTCCTCAACACTTTTTTGTTAACGATAATTAGCTATTATGAACATCAGAAAATGAATTATTGAAAAATTAAACATTCCAAAATTCAATGGTTTTGGGGAAATAAACTAAAATTAATTATATAAAGTAGTTTCAGACTACTTAAAAATCAGTTTATTCTAATAAAGCCATACTATCTTCAAACTGTCGTTTTGGGGAGATCATTGTTTTACATTGATAGTCTTGAGTATGGAAATCAATTGTGTAATTGACTTTATATGTTTTTGTCTTTTTCCCACATTTCAAAACACTAAGAAAATGGGTGTTTTTCTTCAATAAATAGATTTTTTTTAAAAAAAAGAATGTAAGATTATTTCAAAAGATGTAAAAATTGTCAACTTTTCCTAAAATAACCCTTATGGTAGTCTCTCCTAGTTTATTTTAAATCAGTTTTATGATTTTGAGTCATACAATTTATATCAGAATCTTTCTTACCTTCCTTAGGGAATTTCTTTCAAAAAGTATGTCTTACTTAGAAAATCTCCTTACCCACCTTCATAGCCTTTATGTACCATATGGCCAAGATGTAGTACATGGCATTAAAGACAGAAAGGTCTGCTACACAGTGCATGCTAAAAAAATTCATAGACATCACAGAGTTTTAGAGTCAGAGAGTCACTTTAAAGTTGTCCTCATTTTACACTTGCAAACAATGTTCAAATGAAATGGCAAAAGATTAATAATGGATTGGGTGTCTATTGATGGAACTGTAGGCAAGAAGATAGTTTTAGATGTCTATGTCCTTCATCTGTGCCAGTGAAGGGGAGTAGCAGCAAGGATTACCCATCACTTTAAATTACCTAAAATAAAAGTGTACGATATCGAGTCATGGTAAAGGTTTTCTGAGCTGTACAATCATAGTTAATGAAATGTCACATAATAGGTCTCTTATTTTGCTCTCAAAGCTTAGGAATGTGTTTTAAAATTACTTGTTATGGGTCTATTATTAACTACTTTTGTTTACAACCCAATTTTGGATGTGGATTCGCTGCTTTGTCATTTGTGACACTTTTTTTTTTAAATCTTATTTAATATTTTGCTTTTTCCAAATTACACATAAAAACAATTTTAACTTTTTTTTTTTTTCAAATTTTGAGTTCCAAGTTCTCTCTCCCTCCCCACCCCACCTCATTGAGAACACACACAGTTTGACATGGGTTATACATGTGTAGTCATGTAAAATAAATTTCCATGTAAGTCAATCTGTAAAAGAAAACACACACACACACAGAAAAAGTATCTGATCTGTATTAAAGTTCTACCAGTTCTTTCTCTGCAGATGGACAGCATAAGTCCTACAGAATCGTCTTGGATCATTATTGCTGAGAATAGCTAAGTTATTCATAGTAGATCATCATACAATATCACTGTTACTGTGTACAGTGTTGTCCTGGTTCTGCTCATTTCACTTTGTATCAGTTCATGTAAATCTTTTCATGTTTTTCTAAGCACATCCTGCTCATCATTTCTTAAAGTACAATAATATTCCATCACAATCATATACAACTTGTTCAACCATTCCTCAATTAATGGATATCCCCTCAATTTCCAATTCTTTGCCATCACAGAAAGAGCTGCTGTATTTTTGTATATCTAAGTCCTTTTCCTTTTTGCTTTGTATCTCTTTGGGATACAGAATTAGTGGTATTGTTCAGTCAAGGTTCCAGACTGGTCACCAATTGTTGGTTCCACATCTCCTCCAACATTTGTCGTTTTCCTCTTATGTGAGGCCAACAATTGTGAGGCACTAGCTCAGAGTTGTTTTAATTTGCATTTCTCTCATCAATAGTCATTCAGAACATTTTTTTCATATGACTATAGACAGGTTTGGTTACCTCTGAAAACT
Organism: Trichosurus vulpecula; assembly: GCF_011100635.1. Taxonomy (NCBI): domain Eukaryota; kingdom Metazoa; phylum Chordata; class Mammalia; order Diprotodontia; family Phalangeridae; genus Trichosurus; species Trichosurus vulpecula. The sequence continues at coordinate 249,174,267 of NC_050574.1, read as the reverse complement.
GCTTGTTCCTATCCTTTGACCATTATCAGTTGAGGAATTGCTTCTTATTTCTATAATTTGACCTCAGTTTTCTTTGTTTGAAAAGTGAAGTTTTTATCAGAGAAACTAAGTTTTTTTCACAGTAAACTACCAATTATGTAGTGATCCCAGCCTGTTTCCCCTGTTTATCCTACTCCTCTCTCCTTTCACTCTGTCCATTCTCAAGTGTTTTGCTTCTGACTTTTACCTTCCCCAAACTGCCCTCCTATCAGCTCTCCAGTGAGCTATCTCTTTCTTTCTCTCTCTCTCTCTCTCTCACACACACACACACACACACACACACCCCTCCTATCCTCTTCCCCCACTACTTTCCTGTATGGTAAGAGAGATTTCTACACTTAACTGCATATTATTCACTCTTTAAGCCAAAAACCTGAGTAAGATTCTTCGTGTGCTCCCCTCCCCACTTCCCCTATTTTGCCCTCCACTGTAAAATCTCAGGCCTCTCTTATGTCAGATAATTTATCCCATTCTACCTCTCCCTTTCTCCTTCTCCCAGTGCATTTTTCTTTCTAATCTCTACTTAAGATAATCATACCTTCACATTCAACACTCACCTCTGCTTTCTATCTATGTATACTCCTTAAATTTTTAGGAGTTATAAATATTTTCCCTGAAGACACGACAGACTGGGGTGTGAATTCCCGAGGAGCTGCCTACCTGTTTGGCAGTGATGTGGTGGCCCAGTTCAGTGCAGCCAATGACACTGACATGATATTCTGGGCTCACCAGCTTGTGATGGAAGGCTACAAGTGGCACTTCAGTGAAACTGTGTTCACTGTGTGGTCAGCACCCAACTACTGCTACCGCTGCAGAAATGTGGCAGCCATCTTGGAGCTGGATGAGCACCTCCAGAAAGACTTCATCTTTGAAGGTGTACCCCAGGACACCTGGGGAATCCCTTCCAAGAAGCCAGTGGCTGACTACTTCCTGTGACCCCACCTAATCCCCTCCCACTCCTGACCTTTACTCCTCCCCAGCTTCAACATCCTTTGGACCACTGTGACTGTCCCTTGCTGTTCCTGTTGCCACCATCTGCAGGACAGGGTCTCGCAAGGTGGGGGCTATTTCCCCATCTCCTCCCTAGGATCTCAGAGGACAGTGGGAAAGCAGAGAAGCCTCTCCCATCCTGTGTTCTGTCCTAGGCTGAGGTCAGGGGGCAAAGAGGACAACCTTTGATCCAATTTCCTCCCCCAGATTCTTTGAAGTTTCTGGTGATTTTTTTCTGGTTTTCTTTTTTTTTGTTTGTTTTTATATAAAAACTTTGGGGAAAACATGAAAAAAAAATTCTAATAAAAGAAAGAAAATAAAAAAAAAAACTCCCATGTAGGAAACAGTTTAACCATGTCAAATCCCTTGATTTCTCTTTCCTGTTTACTTTTTTTTGTAAATGGTATTTTGTTTTTTCCAATTACATGTAAAGATACTTTTCAATGTTTATTTTTATTTTTTAATTTATTTTTAGTTTTCAACATTCATTTCCACAAGATTTTGAGTTACAAATTTTCTCATCTCTAACCTCCCCCCCACCCCACCCAAGATGTCATGTATTGCTCATTGCCCCTTTCCCCAGTCTGCCCTCCCTTCCATTACCCCACTCCCGCTCCCATCCCTTTTCCCCTTACTTTATTGTAAGACAAGATAGCTTTCTATACCCCATTACCTATATATCCTATTTCCTAGTTGCATGCAAAAACAAATTTTTTAACATGTTTTTAGAGCTTTGATTCCAAATTCTCTCCCTTCTTCCCTTCCCACCCACTCTCCTTGAGAAGTCCCTGTTGCCTTTATATGCTTCTTTTGCATCTTTTATTTGAAAGTCAAATTTTCTATTCAGCTCTGGTCTTTTCATCAAAAAATGCTTAGAAGTCCTCTATCTCATGAATGTCCATTTTGCCCCCTGAAGGATTATACTTAGTTTCACTAGGTAGGTGATTCTTGGTTGTAATCCTAGCTCTTTTGCCCTCCAGAATATCATATTTCAAGCCCTCTAATCCTTTAATGTAAAAGCTGCTAAATCTTGTATTATCCTGATTATGACTGCACAATGTTCGAATTGTTTCTTTTTGTCTGCTTGCAGCATTTTCTCTTTGATCTAAAAAGTCTGGAATTTGGCTATAATAGTCCTGGGAGTTTTAATTTTGGGATCTCTTTCAGGAGGTGATGGGTAGATTCTTTCAATTTCTATTTTACCCTCTGGTTCTAGAATATCAGGGCAGTTTTCCTTTGATAATTTCTTATAAGATAATGTCTAGGCTCTTTTTTTGATTATGAAGTTCAAGTAGATCAATAATTCTTAAATTTGTCTTTCCTGGATCTATTTTCCAGGTCAGTTGTTTTTCCAATGAGATATTTCACATTTTCTTATTTTTTTCATTCTTTTGTTTGATTGTTTCTTGATGTCTCATGAATTCATTAGCTTCCACTTGCCCAATTCTAACCTTTAAGGAATTAATTTCTTCAGTGAGTTTTTGTACTTCCTTTTCCAGTTGGTCAATTCTGCTTTTTAAGGCATTCTTCTCTTCACTGTATTTTTGTGCCTCTTTTGCCATTTGGCGTATTGTGTTTTTTAAGATGTTATTTTCTTCAGCATTTTTTTGTACCTCCTTTACCAAGCTGTTGACTCTTTTTTCATGATTTTCTTGCATCACTCTCATTTCTCTGCTCAACCTTTCCTCTACCTCTCTTATTTGATTTTTTAAATCTTTTCTGAATTCTTCCATGGCCTGAGACCAATTCATATCTTTCTTGGAGGTTCTGGATGCAGGAATTTTATTTCTTGACTTTTAACTCTATGCTAAAGTGGGGCTTTCTTCCCAAATGGGGAGGGCACTGTTCCAAGCTTCAGGTTTTTTGTGCAGCTGTTTTCAGAAGTAATTCTGGAGACCTGTAAGTTTTTGGCTCTTCCAAGGTGGTTATGATCTAGGGAGAGGTGTGTTTATTACTCTCCTGTATTGTGCACTGGTTTGTAAATGACCCAAACACACTTTTCAGCCCTTGAACTGTGATCGGAATCCCTGCTCCCCTGTGGCCACAAGTTCTGCTGTGCTAGTGTTCTTCCTTGCACTGGGACTAAGACCCAGGATTGTTACCCAGATCCAACTATAGGCTATGCAACAGAGTCCTGCCCCTGGTGCCAGCAAAGGGACCCCTGTAAATCTCCTTCTGACCCGTTGTCAGATCCCCTTACCATCTGCAGGCCGAAAGGTCTGGAAACCGCCACTGCTGCCACTGATTCAGTCACCCTAGGCAGGTTGCAGAAGTCGACAGCCTCACTCTCCTCCAATTTGTATCAGGTTAGTAAAGTGTTGCAGACCAGCATAGGCTTTTTTCCCCTCATATGCTAGGCCCAAGTAAATTATTTAACTTCTTTGTTTCCGTTTTCCATCTACAAAATCAGAATAATCCAATTTATAGTACATTCTACTAACAAATCTAAGTAGGCAATGGCAGTAAGATTAAGCCTCCAATACTCATTTAGACCTAATTAATGTTTCACTAGCTACATTTAAATAGCTGTGTAAAGAACTATTTTTGGTGGACACGCTCTTTTATTAAAATGGTGCATTAGTGAGCCTGCATCCCTTCTACAAGTGTGAAGTTACTTTTGTCAAGGATAGAGGGTGTAACCTTGACTCCCAAATCCTTCACTTACCATCCCCAATGAAAAAATGAAGGTACTTTCTGGTGTATTCTATAGTTCAGTCCAAAAATAATCATCTAGGTGTTGTTACATTCTTGGAGCAATGGCTAACTTTAGCATGTAAAAATGCTGACCCTGCATGTCTGGACTGAAAAGGTGTAGAGGGGCATATTATTGAAAGACAGACATAGCTGTGTGTAACCATGTTGTTGGTATTTCACCTATTTTCTTTTGAGTCCTAATATGGGATCCAATTTCTACACTTCACATCTTTGGGAATGTGAGAAATGGAAGGTTAATTTTCTAAAGGAATAAAGACAGAAAGAAGATGAAGTATGTTTTCATAATAATTGCACTGAATTTGAAATAACTAGTAAGCCTAATGCCTATCGTTTTGATCTGCCAAAGAGTAGTAAAAAAATAATAAAACAACCAATCTGCAAATTTTGATGCTATTCACAATGAAGCGATATAAAAGGAAATTATAAACTGTCCTGTCAGATAAGTTATACTCCAGAATTCTGGAGAAATTCTCCCAATCCACATATAACCCTGCATGAAAAAATACTGACACCTGCTTATGCCTGGTGCAGTTATAGGCTCTATGTACTTACAAAAACCACTGCCCAGAGGTCTTTTTGAACAGAATAATGGTATTGTTAATAGAAACTGTGGGAAAGTTAAGAAGCACTAGTTTTAAGGAGACTACTTTGTTAGAGGTAAACTGAAGGAATTGAAGGCTGGTCAGGGCAGATTGGAATAAAAGACTGAGAGTCAAAGTGAAAACACCAGGGCTAGAGATTTTGAAATCATCAAATTATTTTGATGAGGTTAAAAACTGGTAACAAATGATTTCTTGAAAAGGGAGAAGTAAAAAGAGTAGCCTTAAAAGCCTTTGGGAATACCTAGAATTGAAGAGACAGCAAGGCCAGGATAGTGCAGGGTCACACATCACTAGAGGAGATTGTTAATGTCAAATGCTACTTAAATGTCACCGATTGAGAATTGAGAGGGCCAGAACTTGGTCGTTAGGTAGTGACTGGTGACCTTTGCCCCCAAAGATCGTTTTGCTCTCAGGAGTAGTTTCAGTCAGTTGGATGACAGCTACACATTTTGTGGCAAGGGAGGAAATGAAGGCAATGATACCTCAAAAAGTCTGTCAACAAAGTGAAATAAGAAAGGGAAAGGAGGCTTGTTCACACCTCTAAGAGGAATTGGTCTAAAATAGTCCAAAGAGAACTGAGTGCAACGGGCCTGGAAACAAGGGCAAGGGGAAGGAATGGGTTCAGGAACACAAATAAAAGAAGCAATCTCTTCCCCTGGGGCAGTCAGGGCGAAAAAAAACCCCACAGATGTAGATGACGCATATTAATCTACATTACCTTTCCTCCCCTCCCCCCACTGCTTTCTTAGAAAATCAACAAAACTAATTTAGAGGCCTCGGTTTTTTATACAGCCTTTGTCAATTTCGGCTCTCAGGCGCCGACCCCACCCTCCATCCCTGCAACTAGAGGCCGACTTACCCCGAAAGGTCCAACCTCCGCCCAATCGCCCCCGCCCCACTGGCGCACCCCCACCCCCACCCCCACCCCCACTTACCCAGGGGCGGTAGGTTAGGAGGGCGAGTCCTGCCGGCGGCACTTCTTTCCCGGATAGTCTAGAAGCGCGGAGGTCCCTGCTGCGACCTCACCACATTTCCCTAGGAGAAAAGTTTGAGAGCGTCACTTATACCCCCTATAACGGAGCACCCCACTGCCCAGCACCTCGATTATACCACAAGCTGCGCAGGGAACTTACCAGCCTTCGGGCTCTGAGGCCTCTTTGTTCTCACGTGACCTTCCCTCAAACCTGGTTGCGTCATCTCCCTGAGCCTCGTATTGAACCGAGGCATTCCTCCTTGCGCACGCGCTGCCGGACCTGTAGTTCTTTCAGAAAAGGGCTGCTGTGGCCGGGCAGGTAGGAACCCAAGGAGACGCCTCCCACGGTCCTTCTGGCAAGAAAGTAAGTGAGCAGACTGTCGCCCCCTGCGATTTCAGGCTTCACGGTCTCCCCAAAGGTCAGTTCCTGGCCCCCATTACTCGAGCGAAAGTTATTCCTGTGATTACAAATCTAGTCTCATTTGACACGTGACTACGTGGGGCGGAGGTCTGTGAGCCCCCGATGCTGGGGGACTAAGCCGAAATCCGACAATTCTATCCCCACCTGCTACTTAAAGTCAACGAAAATTGCCACAGCCTCAGTCTCTGAAGCCCACCCCAGCTAACACCGAGTCCTGACAAGATCACTGTTTTCCCCGTGATTTGCGGTTTATTTTTATAGTGAAGCACTAGGGTTTTTCAAAGGAAAATCCCATGTATAGTATGAATAAAAAAATCTATTTTGTGTTTGAACGAATGCCCAACGTGTGAGCTTTGTGATTCGTAAAAAGGAAAAAAAAATCTGGAAATGCTGAACCATTTGGGGAACAAAGATATAACCATTTGAAATCTCTATTCTGAATTTAGGACTCGTCTTACTTGAGTCTATGAAATGGGAAGCCTTGGTGTGGTAGGGGACTGAAAACTAGCCTTGGAGTCAGGAAGACATATTCCTTCCTCTGACATATACTGCCTTCCTAGCTCTTGGCAAATCACTTAACCTTTTAGTATTCCATGAGTAGGGAAGGTTCTGATATGCTGGTAGAAGTTCTTCACAGGTGCTCCCTGTATCAATGAAATCATAGTCTGGTCCCTTCCCCTTTACCGCTCCCCCCTTCCCCCCCCCAAATATGTTAAAATACAAACTGTGTCAAAGCAGTCCTCCTGACATAAAGAACTCAGCTATACTTTGCCCTTTCCCAGGGAGAACGTGGGAACATAAATATCTAGAACTCTCCTAAAGGTAGTAACTATCTCCCTTTATAAGTACTCAGACTTAAAAAATAAATCAGCCACATTTACCTAGTAAAGTATCCTGAAAAGATTCACATACATATCCCCTCCATTTTCTCCATTGTGCCACCCTTCTCTTGTGCCAGGTAACTTATAGAACTGTCCTAGGTATCTCCTCAGAAAGGGCAGAGGCCAGATTTCATTCCCTTCACACTGATGATCTCTGCTACTTTACTCTTTTCCCATCTTTCTATGTGGGCTCCCCCTTGGTACTCCACTGTTAATTATTCTGCCATGGAGAAACAAATGTCATCAGGCGTACTCTAGTTAGGGACCTTTGGATGACATATGGTGAATGGAGCTATCTCTTGCCCTTGAGATATTAGTTTCCCTGGGTGGCATCTGTCTCTTTGGTATTACCAGTGATGGAGTAGCAGTCAAAAAGCACAACTGCCTTTAAATTCATTCCCTCTCCCCATCTGTGCAGATGTGTGCTATAGACAAATCAGCCCTGGCAGTATTCTGGTTATTTTCTTGATCTAGATCTTAACCAGGATCTCTCAATCTGGGCCATCTAGTGATCAAGCTGCAAATTGGCTAATGGTGCCTTTGTAGTTCTCCAGCCTGTCTTGCCACTTCTCATCAGCATCCTTTTCTAGCTTGTCATCCATATTATGTCCATTAATTGTGCATTTACCCCAAGTTTCTATCATGAATCTTCTCCTCTTTCTCTGCTTTGTGGTATAATCCACTCTTATCATCTTCATGCAGACAACGGACAGAATTATGTATCCACTTACCTCTCTTCTGACCTTTTGTCCCAAATCACCAGTTGCCTGTTGGATATTTCTAAGTAGATATCCTCAAGACCTCAAACACAGCATGTCCAAAACACAGGTCATTATCTTTTCCCCAAAACTCACCTCTCTTCCATACTTTCATCTGTCAGGGGTGCCACCATCCTTCAGGTGTCCCAAATTTTTTCATCCTTAATTCAGCCTTTAATTTTCCTCAAGCATAGATCTGATCATGTCACTCTCTTTAAATAAACTCTAACATCTCCCTGTTGCCTCAAGGGTATACTATGAACTCCTCTTTTTGCCTTTCAAGGCCCTTCAGAATCTGAACCCTATTTTTCCAGGCTCGTTGTACATTATTCCTCCAAATATACTCTGATCCAGCCAAGCTAACCACCTCTCTGTTTCTCCCACGTGGCACTCTCATCTCCAGAACTTTGCACTGGATATTCACCATTCCTGGAATGCATTCCCTTCTCATCTGCCCTTTATATAAAATCCATTACTTTGGGAAAAAAAAAAAAGTTCACTTTCATAAATACCACCTTCATGAATCCATTCCTTATTCTTGTAACAGTTATTGCCCACCCCAACTCCTGCCAACTACCTTGTATTTATTTTGTATAGGCTTCTGTACATATATGTCATTTTCTTCAATGTATTACAAGCTACTTGAGGACAGATAATGGTTTCATTTTTGTTTTTTTAATCCTTAGCACATAAAAATCCTTTGTATCCTTAGCCTGACATGCAGTAGACACTTCATAAATGCTTGTTGATTGATATGTAGGTCCCAATTCCTTAACTGGCCCATACTCCGGCCCTCCTATTTTCTGCAAAGTCCAACTAGTTTTCTGTGAGCAACAAGTGGTAGTAATGAATTTTCTTTGTGGGAGTCCTTGGTGTTCTTTGGAGCTGACTAGTTTTTCATCTTCTTGGTATGGGGTGACTCTCCACTATTCCCTTATTTTGTGTTTTTCCAGGGACACCAAGTTTTCACAGGAAGACTCTATTTCCCAACTGCAATCCTGGAGAGGAAAATTAAGAATTATACTGCTACTGTTTCTGCTCTCAGTGCTCTTTTGGGCTGAAGCTATGAAGTCATGGCTCTCTTAGCAGATTTCTTAGTAGAACACAAATTGGTCATAAGTCTCAAGATCTTTCCCATCCTCTGAAACTCCAAAGCACAGGGCAGTGGCTCCCGTGTGGCTCTCACCCAAACATCAGCATGTACAGAGTAAAGCTGTAGAATCATTGCCAGTGGCCTCATAGGTGCATAACAAAAATGTACCATCCTATTTGGCCTCAGGCTTATTTCTTGGGCTTCAGTGACTCCAAAATGTTTAGTAGAGTACAATTAAAACATTCCAACTATGAGTCTCCTTGATAATGTTACAGCATAGTTCCATATTTCTTAATTCTTGCAGGATCAAATACCCCCTTGAGTCACTTACTCTTAAAACTTCAACCTTATTCTGAATGAATTCTGGCTTTGAAGCTTTATGCCAAGAATGCTTCCCCCAAAATATGTTGGCCACTATAGATGCCATCTGGTTGCTGGTTGTAAAGACCTATATATAACACTTCAAATCATTCACCACAACTAGAATGTTGCTCACTCCCTTTCAGAGACAAGAAGTCTTCACACAAGCTCCAAGGGTTCACTCATTTTTATGTTCCTTAGATCAGTGGTCTTCATCCCCCAAACTTAAAGCCCTAGAAGGGCCCATGCCTCTGGGTTAGCAGGACTGTTGGTTCCCTGGCTAGGTGACAAGCCAAATGTTTTCCGGAGTTCCCATGGATGACTGTCTTGTTTGGCTGGAGGAAGGAGAGCAGTAAAGGCAGCTAACAGCTGCAAACATGGTAAACAGTTTATTTACAAATAGTTCTATTATTTTTAATTTTTTTTTCATTTAATATGTCTGTTTTCTCTACTTCCCATCTGCCTTTGGAAAAGAGCAAAACCCTTGTAACAATTATGTACGGTCAAGTAAAACAAATTCCTAAATTAAAAAAAAAAATAAAAAAAAAAATAAAAAAAAAAGTAAAACAAATTCCCATGTCCAAAAGTTATGTTTCCTTCTGTACCCTGAGTCCATCACCTCTAGGTCAGGAGGTACATAGCATGCTTTATCATCGATCCTGAAATCATGGTTAGCTATTGCGTTGCTTGGAGTTCTCAAGTGTTTCAAAGTTGTTCATCTTTACAATCTGTTATCATATTATAAATTATTCTGCTTCCTCTCACTTTACTTTGCATTAGTTCATGCAAGTCATTCTAGATTTCTCTGGAATTTTGATTTTCATCATTTTGGCAGATCATATTCTGTTATTCAAATACCATATTTTTTTTCATTCATTACCCAACTTATGGGTGCCCCCTTAGTTTCCAGTTTTTTACCACCACAAAAAGATCTGCTATCAGTATTTTTGTATATATTGATCCTTTTTCTCTTTCTTGATCTTTTTCAGGTATAGACATAGTATTGGTGTTGCGGGGTCAGAGGGTATTCACATTTTGTAACTTTGGGGACATAGTTCTAAATTGCTTTCCAGAGTGCCTGGATCATTTCAGAATACCACCATCAATGCCTTAATATGCCTATTTTCCTAAAGTCCTTCCAGTATGACATGTTTTTTTTGTTAACTTTGTGAATCTGATGGGTAGGAGGTAGAACATGAACTGCTTTAATTTGCTTTTCTCCATTAGTGGTTTGGAATATTTTTTCATATAGATATTGACAGCTTGTATTTTTTTCCTCTTCAAATTATTTGTTCATGGTCTTTGACAACTTATCAGTTAAGAAATGGCTATTGTACTTTTGAATCATTTCATTATATATCTCAGAAATTATATCCTTATCAGAGAAAGTTACTACAAAGATTTTCCCCAATTAACCTGTTTCCCTTCTAATTTTAGGGGCATTTGTTTGAACCAAAAAAAAATTATGTAATCGAAATTGTCCATTTTGTCTTCTGTGAGCCTCTCTATCCTTTGTTTGGTCACAAACTATTCCCCTATCCATAGCTCTAGAAAGCACTTTCTTCCTTGCTCCTCTAATTTGTTTATGATATCATTTTTTATATCTAAGTCATGTATCCATTTGGAACTTGTCATGGTACATACTGTGAGATGTTGGTCTATATTTAGTTCTCATATTTTCTTCATGCTCCTCACTGAATTTTCCTGGTTACTACCTAGGGTACTTGTACCCATTTTAGTGACCACTGCTCTAGATACACTGTCTTTTTGATCTTGTAAAACCTGTTTTCCACAAGATATAGACTTTTCTCTTGCCTGTGATCCTAAGATCATAGGTTTAGATATAGGTAATAAGTAGCAGAGCCAAGATTTGAACATAGGTCCTCTAACGTCAAGTCTAACACTCTTTCCGCTGTATAGAACTGAGGACTTTCCTAGCCATAAGTTACTAAGCTTTAACAGTAATTACCTTCTTTCACCTTGGAAGATCTCTTATAGCCAGGAATTTACCGGTAAATGTTTAATAATAAGATCTGCAAGAAGATTGGGGAGAATGTATGACACCCTAAAAATTTAATCTGTATTATTGTTGGTTCTCAAGTATAGATAATAAAACAGCAAATCAATCCCTGATTCATAGTGGTTGCCAATTTCCAAAATGTAAATTGAAAATTTAACGTTGAAAATTTAACAGTTGACTTTCATGACTGGTCTAGCTGGCTCCCATATTCCCCTTCTTTAAAGTCCTTTACTCCATTATAATTCCAACTTTTGTCTCTCCCTCAACAGTAATTTGCCTTTAGCTTAATCCCTTAAGCATTATATCCCTTCTTCATGGCCAGTATCACAACTTGGAGACCCTCATCGCTGTTCAAACTGGGTAATCAAGATTAGCTTCAGACCTATGTATTTTTTCTGCCAGTTCAGGTGGCACACCCTTTAAAAAAAACAGTTCCAGATTCTTTGACATGGTTTCCTTGGTTTGAAGCCTTAATATGGTGCTTACTTCTTTTGTATCAAAGATTACCTTCACCCAAACCTTGTAATTCATCATGGCCCCTGATGCATCAGACCTTTGGAATAGAGCACCTATCCAAAGTTGCTTTTCATATACTGAAATGATAGTTGGTAAAGGCAGCCTTCTATTTTTAGATGGTGCCATCTGACTTAATGCTTGTCAAAATGCTGGTCAACAAGTTTTCCATTCATGCTAAAAACAAGCTCCGTACATGTAGTATTGAAACTTTTCAGGGTCAAGAATAGCTTGTAAATAAGATAACATCATCCCTTCCCCCCTATAGTAGACTTCTGGTAGTATAAGACTAACCCCCAAGCCATTTATGCTTACATCATTGTGTAACACAAAGATCAAGAAAAGCTGTGTGAGGTAGCTAATCGGGTTCTTGAAGGCCTTACTGTATTTCTCGTCCTACTAGTTTCCTTAAAGCTCCAAGAGATCCATCCTAGGCCACTTCTTCAGGATGCTGTTTCCTGTCTCTGAACTTTCTGTCCTGCTTCAGGTTCCTCCCAACAATATATTTACAGTTGAGGTCGTTGATGAGCTCTGTACTAATGTGTCATTTTTCACAAACTCTTAACAGTAGCCTTGGAATCCTAGAAGTACTGTCAGTTCATGATAATTTTTGGATGTTGCCAGATAAGGGGTGCTTCTATGTTTTGTGTACATGAATGTTGGACAGAGGCTTGGAAACATGGCACTTGGCAAATGACAGCTTTAGACTAGCAGTCTCCGACCAATCTCATATCTTGAGTAATTTCATATTTATAATATCTAATATCTTCTCTTCCCCCCCCCAATTAAATCATCTACCTCATCAGTACTTCTAAGTAGTTTGTGCCACCTTCTGAAAAGGGAAAAGGACCCAGGAATATCTTGACTCTAGCACAATTGGATCTCTCTTCTTACTGTCACACAGTGTTCTTTAAGTCTAGGTAGAATGAATCCAGAGATGGCTGAGGCAGGGGATAATTTTTAGGGGCCAGGCCCCACCAATGTTTCCCAACACCAGCTCTGTGGCTTTCAGCTTCTGGAAGGCTAATGATATCTGTCTTACAGTACTAACAGAATACTATCAGTCTCATTTGGGTGTATCCTTTCGATAGATACACAATAGCATTATTTTACAATGCTTGCAAGGGTGTTGGTGTTGTATTAATTTGGCCATTTCTAGTGCAGAAAGCCTTTGCTCAAGGAGAGTGGGGAGAAGGAATTGGGTTTTTCTGAGTCCCTGAACAGCCTCAACCCCAAATCACTCTCTTCCCAGACCAAGCCCTACTTGGTCACTGTTGGAGGCCTGATTGGCTCAGAATGAATATAAATAACAATTGTTTCTGTTTTGGCCAGAAACCCTGAGGGTCCTCTCCTCCCAGATCTATTTTTTTTTTAAAGAGGCCATTCTTTCCCTTTTTTTTTGTTTTATTAAGCCTTAATAATCACTGAGTGGGTACTACCTCAGTCAACCTGAGACCAGTTAAAGATCTTAGCTTCAAAAGACCAAGGTCCTCCACTGCATTTTGGTCCATCTCCAGTTGTCCTGATCTGGCCACTGGATCCGAATGGCTCCAGAAGAGAAAGTGAGGCTAGCAACTTTGCATAGCCCTCCCTCACTTAAATCCAATTCACTTACATGTTATGGCATCACCTCCCTGATGTCATAGTCCTCTTCGAGAACTAAGGACAAACAACAGCAGCAACAGCAAATGTCACACTTTTGTCAAAGGCTCCTTCCTAGCACAAATAAATCAGGTACACTCTCTGTGCCAGCACCCAAGTAGGTACACTGGGAGCTGTGCTTTTTGGCATTACCCTACTAACTTCCCTTTAAAACACTCAGACTCACAAGTCTTCTAAGCATAAAACTTTTATTTACATAGTGCAAGATGCAGAGGTGACACACATCCAAACTCATAGAGAATCAACAGACTATTACTACAATACGGACCATTCTCTTCTAAAGAGCCATCCTCCCCCTGGAACTATATGGTCTCTGGGACTTATACTTCTAAAGCCTGAACAAGCAAAGTGATTGGGGTTATTCCTCCAAATCAGTGCTCTCTTGTACTTTGTTATTCTTTTATGAGAAAGTCTTCCCTGGGCACTGTTCCCAATGGTGCTCCCACTTCACTATCACTACCTCTGGTCATAGTAATGTCTATAAATCCATTTATTCCTACCTACTGTATCTCCCTTATCAACTTACAGTCTCATTCTCCACAATGACTCTTCCAAACCTTTTCATCCCTCCTCTCACCCTCAGCTGAGAATCTCTCCTCATTTTCTACAGAAAAAAATTGAAGCCATTTGCTATGAGCTCCCTCTTCTCTCCTACTCCTCATCTTCATCTGTCATTCCGATGCCTTCTGCCTTATCTTCTCACCTATCTCACATAATCAAGTGGCCTTATTCCTCGCCAAAACTAACACTTCTCCCAGCTCAAGCAATCCCATTCTATCCTGTCTCCTCCAACAGGTTTCCTTCTCTGTCATGCCCACTCTTTCACTTATTTTAATCTTTTCCTGTCTTCCGGCTCATTCTCTACTGCCTTCCTTCCCTACTATCAACCCTCTTCAGACGTTAGTGGCTAAACTTGAAAAAGCCATCCACAATAGGTGCCTCCACTTTCTCTCCTCTCACTCTCTTCTTAACACCTTACAGTCCAGCTTCCTACGTTATCATTTCACAGAAACTGCTCTCCAAAGTTATTAATGACCACTTAGTTGCCAAATCCAGTGGCCTTTTCTCAGTCCTCATCCATCTTGACCCTTCTGCATCCTTTGACACTGTTAATCACTCTTTCCTTCTTGATACTTTTTTCAGGACGTCACTCTCTCCTCCTACCCATCCCCCAGTTTTAGTGCCTTCCTTCTGTTATTTCCTATTTCTCCTGTAGGTAGCTTGCTTCGAATATGTTTATTTGCATGTTGTCTTCCCTCTTAAGTTGAAAGCTCCTTAAGGGTAGGTACTGCCTTTTGCCTCTTTTTGTATCTCCTCCCCCAGTCTCCAGCTTAATGCAGAGCCTGTAACACAGGAGCTACTTAATAATTGTTTATTGATTGATTATTACTGTCCTCAGTCCTGTTTGCTGTTCCTTGCTGTTAAGCTCTTTAGCTGGTTACTTCAGCCCTATTGAGCTATCTTTAATAGGCTACAGAGTGGTTACATTAAAGGAGTCCCTTCCTAGAATGCCTCTGGATCCAAAGACCCCATAATCTTTTGCTTTATACTTGATTCCTAATCCCCTTCCCTCTCCTTCCATACAGAGTCTCTTCATGTTGCTCTAGGAGTGTCTCTTCTTGGATTGCTCATGCAGAATTTTGTTTTGCTCTTCAGGTCGGCTCAGCCCCTTGTCTATTCTGACATCCGTCTTGTAGGCACTATACCTCCTGCCCACATCAGCACTTGTCACAGAGCTTTGAGGGATTCCAAAAGGTCCTCTTGTTGTTTGTTTGTGTTTCATCTTCCTCTGGAGCAGCTGGGTCGAGTTATTTAAATTACCTAAGCTACTTCTCCAAGATCCCCAAAAGGGTCAGGCTCTAGATCTAATGGCTCCTGAACCCGGGCAGATAGTTGTTACCTAGGAAGAGGAGAAATCCCTCACTAAACAAATATAGTGTGATACTTGAGTATTTTTTTATGTTAAGTATTTCATAAAGAAGTAAATGGTTGACAAGCCCTGTTTATAAAATTACTACTATAAAATCCTAAATCCTATTTGTATTCCTTTCCCCCCTTCAAATAACAGGGTTCTATTTATGTGGTATTTTAAAAAAGAAATTACTGCTAGTTTCTTTGAGCTTCTCTGTAATTTAAAACTGAAGGAGAATGTAAATAGCTTTCAAGCCTCTCATTATTGCATTAGATTTCTGAGTCTTATGCCTTTGCTGTGCATAAAATTCACATCTTAATACATGTTTCTCCATGTGGTTCTTTTCTAGGCATATTTATAGATTCAATATGCTGACACTGAATAAGACATTTGGGGTTCTTTGTAGATTGCCCAAATGGCAAGTACATGGATTTTTAAGAAGTTTTACTTTTCATACTGGGAAACAGTTTCCTCATAAACTAGTATTAGGAATTGAAACCAGTTGTGATGATACAGCAGCTGCTGTGGTGGATGAAACTGGCAAAATTCTAGGAGAAGCAATACATTCCCAAACTGAAGTTCACCTAAAGTAAGTAGCCATTATTATGATCGCTTTACTGTCAAAACATGAATTAATGAAAATAATCCTTGTATATTTGTTATATGGTAACAATAGCATTAATTTGTGTCAGACTTTATCATTAAACACTCTTGCTTCTATTGACGATCATATTTGATCTTCCCAGTAATCCTTGAAAGTAGTAATAAGGAAGTTCAGATATAGAGAAGTGAAGGGATTTGCCCAGTCAAGATCACATAGTAAGTAGAGCTAGGACTCAAGGTCAGGTCTCAGACCCATGTCTAGTACTCTTCAAAGCTAAGTTTCTCTTAACACCAGATATTTATAATGACCCAGTTGGCCACAAAGAAGAGATGAGAAAATATACCTTCTTTGAGAACCTTTTTTCCACCTTTTTAAATGGTCCTCAGTATTTCAAGCGACTACTTAGATCCTGTCTTCCTCCTTGAAACCTTCCTTGGCTTTTTAAGCCCACCCTGATTTCCCCATCCCCTGAGAACTCATATCACTTATTATGTCCCTTAATGTTATACTGCCTTGCACTGTTACAAAGTTAATCAGCAAAAAACAGAAGGAGCTTAATAAATGAAATAGTGAATGAAGAAATTCACAACCTATTATGATTGGTCCTTTCAGTGTTAGTAAGGTTTCTTATTTGTTAGCTTAGTAGTAGTTACAAACCTACTTCCTGGTCTCCATCAAGAGAAGGGGCAGGCCTTACTCATTAATTTCAGGATCTATCTGAACTACTCTGCTCCACATTCAAGAACAAGTCAATAAGTATTATTAAGCGCTTACTAAGTGCCATGCACTGTGCTTAGTGCTGAGAATACAAATACAAGTAAAAGACATTCCCTTCCCTCAAGGAGCTTACATTATAGTAGAGGAAGACAGTATATAAAAGACAGCTGAAAAAGAAGGGAGGATACCCATGTAGGGGTGTGGTGGCAAAATGAGGAGAGTGAGGAACAGAACCAGTAGAGGGATGAAGGTTAACAGGCCTGAAAAGTTCCTCAAAATAGAAATTCTGGGAGGCAGTTTTCTCCCTCATGTATCTTTTTTATTTTTAGAGCGCTTTTGATTAGGTTTGCAGGATATCAGATAAATACATTTTTACCAGCCTTTGTTAGAATGCTCCTTTCTGAGATTTTTTTCTAAAGGTTTTAAACTATTTAGTTTGAAAAACATACTTTCAAAACTACTTCTTGTACTAGGAGAGAAGGTAAAGCATTCCTTTTTACAAGATTTTGAGTTCTAAATTTTTCACTTTCCCTCACCTTCCCTCTCCTGAAAATGGTAGGCAGTTTGATATGATTTATGCATGTGCTATCATGTAAAAATATTTCCATATTAGTCACACTTGTGAGAGAAGAAACAGTAAAAGGAAAAAAACCAAGAGGAAGAGTAAAGTAAGTAAAAAAAAAATGCTTCAAACTTCAATTCAGAGTCCATCAGTTCTTTATCTGGGTACCATTTTTCTTCATGAGTCCCTTGCACTGTCATGAATCATTGTTTTGCTGAGAAGAGCTGAGTCATTCAGTTGATCATCACACAGTGTTACTGATGCTGTGTGTAATATTTTCCTGGTTCTGTTCATTTCACTTTGCATCAGTTCGTACAAGTCTTTCCAGGATTTTCTGAAATCTGCCTGTACACCATTTCTTATTGCACAATCATATTCTAGTACATTCATATGTACCACAGCTTGTTCAGCCACTCTACATTCAATATTTTACCACCATGAACAGGGCTTCTATAAATATTTTTGCATGTGTAGGTCCTTTTCCCTTTTTTATGATCTCTTTGGGATATAGACCTAGTAGTGGCATTGCTGAATCAAAGGGTATACACAGTTTGGTTGCCCCTTTAACATAGTTCCAAGTTGTTTCCCAGGATGGCTGCTTCATTTCACTACAAGGTTTCAGTTTTGAGGTCTTACAACTTGATATGATAAACTCATGACCATTTTTCTCTCAGAACAGGTGGGATTATTCCTTCAGTTGCACAGCAACTTCACAGAGAAAACATTGAACAAATAGTGAAAGAAACTCTTTCTGCCAGTGGAGTCACACCAGATGAACTCTCAGCAATTGCAACTACTGTAAAACCAGGACTTGCTTTAAGCCTGGGAGTAGGCTTGGAGTATAGCTTACAACTGGTAAACCAACATAAGAAGCCTTTCATTCCTATTCATCACATGGAAGCACATGCACTTACTATTAGAATAACTAATAAAGTGGATTTTCCTTTCTTAGTTCTTTTGGTCTCTGGTGGTCACTGTTTACTGGCCATAGTTCAAGGTATTTCAGATTTTCTTCTGCTTGGAAAATCATTAGATATAGCACCAGGTGACATGCTTGACAAGGTAAGAGTTAATTTAAGAATTCATTTCTTTTTGTTTTGGGGGCAGCTAGATGGTGCGGTGTAGAGAAGTCAGGAAGACCAGAGTTCAAATGTAGACTCAGATACTTAATAACTGTGTGCCTCTGAGCAATTAACTTAATCTCTGTTTTCCTCAACTGTAAAATAGGGATAATGATAGCACATACCTCCCAGAGTTGTTATGAGAATCAAAAGAAATAATAATTGTAAGGTGCTTAGCACAGTGCCTTAGTAAATGGCACTTAGTAAATGCTGTATAAATGTTAGCTATTATTATGTGTGTGTTTCCAGTGTGGCACATAGTAAGTATTTCATAAATGCATGTCAGTCGACAGTATTTCAGTACCTGTCAGTTTCAATTATAGATAAAGTAACTATCATTCAATTCAATATTTTTAATAACCTGAATTAGGTAGTATTGTTGATAAAGACTTTTATCTACAGTGAGAGACCAAATTGAAAATTGATGGAACTTTGTAGTGTGCTAAAATTTTTTTTAGTACAGTTTCTATGAATTTAAAATAGATATTTTTTTCTTTTATGTATCACTCTAGTTTTAAAAGAGTTTTCAAAACCTCTACGATTTGAAGGTATATTTTGAGATGAAGCTTGGAAATTTCAAAAATATTTCAAAATACCCTTCTTAGTAGGCTTCACTCCTAAAGACCTGTTATTGGTGGTTGCAGAAACTGATTTCCTTCTGTCTGATTATTAAAGAAGATGTCATAGAATCCTAGATTGAGAGGTGAGAGGAGTTTCAGAGGCCATGAAATGCCACCACCTGCCATTTTACAGGTGAAGAATCCAAGGCTCAGAGAGAAAGTGATTTATCCAAGGTCATGGGTAGGGAACAGCAAAGCCGGGATTTGAACCTAAGTCCTTTGAGTCCCCAGTTCTTTCTGTTATAGCAGGCCCAAGTATTCCCTCTCCTAAAAAAACCCAAGAACAAAAAGCAAACCGCTTTCATTTCATCCTGTCATCCCTCATGCTCTTGTCCTATAGCTTCTTTCTTCATAGCCAAACTCCTAGAAAAACTACTGTTGCTTGTTGCTTACAGTCCCTTTCCACTTTAGTTCTTGGCCTTTTGCTTTCCAATTTCCCAGGTCATCAGACAACTGAAACTGCTAATGATCTCAACTGATAAATCTGATGACCTTTTCTTAGTCGTTATCCTTTTTAACGTCTTGAATTTCTGACAACTGTTGACTATCTTTTTGTCCTGGTGACTTGACCACTACCACCACCCATCTCCAGTTAGTAATATACTCTTGGAAGGGGAGCATCTATCGACTGCTCAACTCCACATTTCTGTGAAGCCCAAGATACTTCCTTCCTTGGCCACCCCTCCAATGTGTGTGTTGCCTCTATCTATGAGAAGGTTAAGCTCTTTGAAGGAGAGACTGTCTCACTTCTACATTATTATTACCAGCACTAGCATAATGTTTGGCATAGAATAAGCATTTATTAAGTGCATTCATGTTTAATTACTTGTCTAACTATTCCTTAGTCTCATTTGCTGGGTTATTATTGATGTTCTGGCCCTTAAAAATGGGTATGCATAAAGGTTCTTTTCTAGACCCTGTTCTTTTTCTATGATGTGATCTTACTAGTTCCTGTGGATTTTGTTCTCGTTGCTTTATAGATGTGGTAAAGTGGAACAGGCCTTGGTTCTGGGGTCACAGGAGTTCATATCTTGCCTTTCATGCTTATTTATTACCTAAGTGACCTTTGGACTCCATGACCTCTCAAGACTCTTCCAGCTAGGTGGTTCAGTAGATAGAGCACTGGACCTGGAGTGAGAAAGGTCTGAGTTCAAATATGGCTTCAGGCACTTATTTACTAGTTGTGCACCCTTGGGCAAGTCACTTGACCTCCATCTTAATAGGTTTCCCAACTGTAAAATAGAAATAACACCTCCCTTCCAGGGTTGTTATGAGGATCAAATGAGATAATACTTGTAAAGCAATTAGAAGAGTGCCTGGCACATAGTATGTGCTTAAAAATACTTATTCCCTTCCCTTCTTTCTTTCTTCCATCTAGGAACCTTCAGTGGCTCACTCTAGGATACAAAACAAACTCCTCAGCTTTACATCTAAAGCCATGTATAATCTGCTTCCAGCTTGCCTTTCTGGATTTATTTCACTGTGTTCTTACCAAACACTTCCTTGCTGTTCCCAGACTTAGCATTTCATTCTTTCCCCTCCCTCCCTTTAGCCAAGCTGTCCTTTATACCTTAAGGTACCTGTAGTAACAATTTAGATTTGAAGATCTTTCCCACCCATTAAGAGGCCATGTGACCTGCTTATGTCACAGGAAACCTAAGTTACATGTGGTGGGAGGAGCTTCTGGACAGGAAAAGAAAGTTATGTCACAGGAAATACTGAGAGAAAGAGAGAACAAGCAGTCATGGCTGCTAATGGCCCCCCTTGTAATTGTTAGAACTGAACAGGCTGACTTAGCTGTACTGTGAGTTTGTTTTGGGGAATACCCCAGCAGGGTGTCGGAGAGTTTTTGCGATGGCAAGGCTCCTTGTTATGTTATAGTGTTTTAAGTTCCTTGCTGTTATGATAAAGTGGGCTAACTGGCTATGGGAGATGAACATTTGGTTATGGGATATGGTTCTCTGGTGTCTGAATAAATGTTATGCTTTTTCTACCTTCCTTATGGAGAGTCTCTCATACTTTGCTGTATAGAACTACATAGGCATATTCACGATTATCGTTGATGTTGTGTTTATTGCCTTACTGATACAGTACCCCTCCCTTATCTCATAGAATCCCTTGTTTTAGTCAAGTCTCAGCTAGTATACCACTTACAGTGCCTTCCGTGATCCCTATAATTATTTGTATTTTCAAGTTATCATGCATATACTTATGTATATGCCCAGGGCCAAGTACAGTGGCTTGCACATAGTGTTTTTAAAAGTATATGTTGGACTGGATTTGATACCAGTCTAATGGCACAATGTTGGATTTGGAGTCAAGAAGACCTAGGGTTCAGGTCCTACTTCTGACATGAATTAACTAGCCACAGGCAAGGCAGTTAACCTCTCTGTGCCTCAGTTTACTTATATGTAAAATAGAGATTAAAAATACTCATAGTACCAGCCTCACAGGATTGTTGTGAGACTCAAATAAGATAATATATATAAAACATTATATAAAGTTCAAAGCACCATATAAAAGTCTGCTATTATAAAGTTCTTTGATTAAACTGGATAAATATTGGCATTAGAAAGTTGCAGATTTCTTTCTCTCCTGTAGAGCACTGTTAATCATGGCAAAAGAGAATGGTGGATGGTAACCCCACTGCTGTTTCTCAGGGTTAGGGAAACAGTGATCCATCACTTCCATCTCCACTACAATTGAAAACAAAGAGGAGAGAAGCAGATTGTGAACTTCTCTTTCTAAAATCCCCTGGAAAAAATGGGAGTGTTTTCATTAATTTAAAACTGACTAGCTCCTTCCCTCTCCCACCCCCCAACAAAGTAGAAGAGTAGAATGAGGGCAGTGAATCTGAGGAATATATTTTCTTTGATTCTAAGATGCAGCAGCCTCCATCTATTACAAGCCAGCCCACTACTATGAATTGTACCTTTAGTGGTTACTAGTCACAATCTTACTTTTAAAGACATTATATTTTTGTAATATACCATTTGGTAATAGAATTTTGGTTTTTTGCATCTAGCTTGAAAAATGTGAGCCAATTATAATAACATGTCTTACAAAGCATTTTTTTTTCTTTGCTAGGTAGCAAGAAGACTTTCTTTAAGAAAACACCCAGCGTACTCCACCATGAGTGGTGGAAAGGCTATAGAACATTTGGCCAAACAAGGAAATAGATTACATTTTGATCTTCAACATCCCCTGCATTACTGTAGAAATTGTGATTTTTCTTTTTCTGGACTTCAGACTGCTGTTGATAAAATAATAACACAAAAGGAAAAAGAGGAAGGTGTGTGTATGTGTATATTTAACAAAGTTGAATATATCACATGAAATAAACATTTAAAAATCACTAAACATTATTTTTTCAGGTATTGAGAAGGGACACATCTTGTCCTGTGCTGCTGATATTGCTGCTGCTGTACAGCACACAGTAGCAAGCCACATTGCTAAACGAACACATCGTGCTATTCTATTTTGCCAGCAAAGAGGTTTCCTAACGCCTTCTAATGCAATATTGGTAAATTTTTACAGCCTTTCTTATAAACAGTACTAGTAACACTTTATTTTGATGTATAGCAAAGAGCCAGATTTTCTTGGAATACATGTGAAGAAGAAAAGGTCTTTGTAACCCCACATATTAGTCTTGTAAGTATGTGATTATGTGAGGTGAAGAAGAAACCACAGCGTGTCCTGCCTGCAAGAGCATTGCAGCTTTATTGGGCCTTAATACAGGCTGAAAAGCCCCCAGAGACCCTTAATTATTGTTCTGGGGTATGTAATATTCCAGGGATTGAAGGTGATTTGTGGAAATTTTGGAGCAGAATAAAGGAAATTAAGCCTATTTTTATAACAAAAAATTGCTGCAAGTGATTGATGAGTATTTTTGATGTATACAATTTAATATGTAATATTTTAGCAGTGCAAAATACTACTAACATCAGAATGTTGTCATGGAATTGTTATTCACAGTACATGTAATACCTTCACATAATACAGTTTGAAAAATGCTAGTTCATACTTATATTTTTGTGGTGGCTAATTTCAGTCTTTTTAATTCTTTCAGGTTGTATCTGGTGGTGTTGCAAGTAACTTATATATTCGAAGAACTTTGGAAGTTGTAGCAAAAGTAACAAATTGTATGCTATTATGTCCTCCTCTCAAACTTTGCACAGACAATGGAATTATGATTGCGTGGTGAGTAAAATGATATGTATTTTTATATTAGCCTTAAACCATAATTTTAGTTCTGTGGAAACATCTTATTACATCTACTTATATTAAGCTGATAAGAGGGAATTCTTTGTAGTAGAGACATTCTAAGATGAAAGAGTTAAAATTGGAAGGAACATTATAGACCTCCATTCATAATACAGATAAGGTGGCCCTACTCTTTGCCAGGGCAAATCTGTCTACCAGAATAAGTGATACCTTTCCATCCTGTCTCTCCCAGGAGATTGCTCCCTCAGTCTTCCCCACTTCCTCACTTAATCTCCCCCTGCTTCCCTATTACCTATAAAAATGTCCATGCCCCCCTTTCCAAACTTCCATATTACTGTCCAGGGCAGCACCATCCTCCAGGCCCCCAAGCTCACCATCTGTCACCCCCCCCCCATATCAGATGTGTTGCCAAGGCCTGTCAATTTCTCAGGTTAACAACATCTCTCAAACATATCCCTGCCCCCTTCTCTCTCTGCTGTTGCCACCACTCCTGATGGTATTCTGTGGCAATCCTCTCGTCACTTATGACCATCTCAGCAGATTTCTTGGCTTCTCTGGCTTCCTTCAAGTTCCAGCTAACATCCTACCTTCTACAGGAAGCCTTTCCCCATCCCTGTTAATTCTGGGGCCTCCTCTCTACTGGTTATTTCCTGTTTATTCTGCATGTAGCTTGTTTGTACATATTTGTACATACGTGTTCATTATCTCCCCCATTAGAATGTAAGCTCTTTGAGAGTAGAGCTTATTTGTTGCCTTTCTTTGTGTCCCAAGAGTCAAGCTCAGTACCTGGTATATAGTGGATGCTTTTTGACTGACTGAGTCTAGAGAGGTTAAACTGCTTGTAACACAGTAAGATACTGAGACAGGATTCAGTCAGGAAAATCTGGATTCAAGTTCCACTTTGGACATAGATGAGCTTTGTGACCATGGATAAGTCATTCAACCCCTCTGTGCCCCAGGCTGCTATCAAAAACTGTAAATAAATTAACATCAGTGAAGGAAGTTTCTACACAGGCAGTTTCCCACACTGATGAATTCACAATTCTAGAACACAAATTGTTTTTTTCTTTAAATCTTTTTTTGGGGGAGGGGGAAAAGCAGGGCAATTGGGGTTAAGTGACTTGACCAAGGTCACACAGCTAGTAAGCGTGTCAAGTGTCTGAGGTTGGATTTGAACTCAGGTCCTCCTGACTCTAGAACCGGTGCTCTACTCACTGCACCACCTAGCTGCCCCTTTCTTTAAATCTTTGAAGTATTTCATTTATTTCTGTATATCTTCTTTAGGAATGGTATGGAGAGATTGCGTGCAGGACTGGGCATATTACACAACACAGAAGGTATCCGATATGAACCAAAGTAAGTTCCTATTTCCTGTTTCTTCAAGCTATCTTCCAAAAGTCACTGCACTAATTTAAACCTGTGATCTCAAGTTTCCACTGAAATTCTATTAATAATTAATGTTAGTTTAGATATGCAGGGAAGCCACACATAATTCCTTTTGTTAGCTTCTGTATGAAGGCGGCACCCTTCTAAGAAGTATTTGCCTATGACTGTCTAAGATATCAAGTCATAAAAGTTAAAGAGATTATGAGTTACAAACTAGACAGAGTTCATATATTGGAGCCAGGATAACAATTCTTGACTATTTAAAGACTTATTAATGATAATATAATTTAGACCTGCTGTGAACAGTGTTTCAGTTTTTTAAAGCTGTGAACAGGTAGCCATGATAGGATACAACTGAAATGACTGAACAACAACAAGAAGTGGTTCTGTTGAGTCAGATATGTTGGCAGCCCAGCCCCCTGGCTAAGTAAGCTCTTTGGTCCAATGGTATCCACGCAGGACAGTGCTTAGGCTTGCTAAGCCATGGTAAGGGGACCTTGCTGCTTTATCTCTATAGTAGGAGTAATCCCAGGCCTAGGTTACTCTGAGCTTGTTGTACACATACTGGGCTGTTCCTTGGGAGGTGTGGAGCAATTTCACATGCCATGAAAGAGCAGGAGCAGCCCTTCAGAAGCTGGGTCCACAAGTGTAAGTTCTGTTTTCGGTACCTCATCCTCCATCCCACCTGCCCTAAACTATTGATGGACATTTTGAACAAAGACATATCATAACTTTCCCAGTTAAAGGTCAATCCCTAGAACAGAGCTGTCCAAAATGCAGCCCGCCTATAAGTGTAGAAATTTACATAAATGCTTTAGTAAACGAAGCCGAGCTACCCATAGAGCTCTCACTAAAATGGCAAATCAAAATGTATTGTCTATTGTTTCAATAAAAATCTAAGGTTGGACAGCCCTTCCCTAGAACGTAGCGAGAGGATACAACAGATGGAATCCTCAAACATAGTGGCATGTGTAACAAGTTGTCTATTAGCAGCTGCTCTCTCCATTCATCATTTCTACCTCTAATGTACTTGGATAGTAAGAAACAGGTTAGAAGTTCTTCACAGAGTTGCTGTAATGAAACTATAACTCTGAAGAACTGTATAAAAGTGACCTGTTGTCACATAAGAAGGTAAAGCTTGGATCCTGAATAAAGTTCTGTCCCACCTCATGTAATATGACTGCTTGCTTTTTTATACCAGGGTTTGCTTCTGGTCCAAGCTTCGCCTTAGGAAAACAGAAACCCAGGACCAACATCTTACCCAGGAGAACAAAGGACCATAGATTTAGATCTCTGGAGGTGCCTCCAGAGATTGTCTAGTTCAGCTCTTGAATATTATAAAAAACTGAGGTCCAGAAAGATTAAGAGAACCCCTCCCTGCCCCCCAGGTTTCTTAAAGGTACTAACATCTAGGAAATCAAAGCCTGTAACCTTACATTCAAGCCTTCTACTCTTTCTTGGATGGCAGTAGTGAGACTATAATGAACTAAAATAGGAGGAGTATTTCTTGGAATCATTTGGGCAACAGGAGACTAGGAGGAACAGGAAGATGATTAATGTGGTCTCTCTGAAGACTTCGAGATCTGTAACCTAGCAGGATTCAAAAGGCCAGGTCTTTGCTTCTTTGTCCAAGACTGCCTCACTGCCAGAGTTTTCTGGGAGCTGTTCCCCATTGATGAAAGATATATTTACTTTCTTCCCACTGACCTCTCCCCGCCAAAGACAAAAACACTTCCATATATATTTATCATGTTCTGTGATCATCGTTGTGGATCTTCTCTTCACCAGTGCAAATATTAACCTAGCCTATATGAATCTCTGAACTTATCAAAGTTAAATAGTAATACATTGCATTTTTTTATAATACAGATGTCCTCTTGGAGTAGATATATCAAAACAAGTTGGAGAAGCTGCCATAAAAGTACCAAGCTTAAAGATTTGATCCTTGGTTTTCTTTAAGAAGAATTCTCTAAAGGTATTAACTCAATGTTAGTACCAGATCCTGGATTTTTATATGCTCTATTCAAAAAGATATGAAATTGTAAATATCCATTAAAGCTCTTTTTAAGTATTTCCACACTTTCCTTGTTATGCTCCTATGTTTGCCAGGTCAAATAGGACTTTAGGGGGTCAAAATTTTGATAACAAAAAGCAAACGAAGTAAGTAAAGTGTAAATACAACCAGAGAGACAATAGCAAACAATAATGTGGGTTGTAGACTTGCTACAGTATATATATATGTATATAAGCACCTAGGTAGCATAGTGAATTGAGTTCCAGACTTAGAGTCAGGAAATCCTGTGTTCAGATTCTACCTCAGATACATATTAACTGTGTGACCTTGAGCAAGTCATTTAACCTCTCTCTGCTTCAGTTTCCTTAATTGTAAAATGAGGATAATAGTAGTACCTACCTTCCAGGGTTGTTATGAGGATTAGATAACATTTGTATAATTCTTTGCAAACTTTCATGCTTTATTTAAATGCTGTTATTTTATGACATTTAAAAGCAACTTTATTCATATTTTGGATGGCTACATTACATAATTTCATGTGATATATTATTGCATATCCTATGACAAACTAAAAAAATAGCAACAGTAGACAAGGTAAAACTCTGACAGGGCTATAAAAAACTAGTATTCTAAGCTCTCAAACCCATGAGGACCAATGATTGGATAAAGAGATATCATTTTATATTACTATAGTACATATATACAACACATGTGCTTGGAAGGCACTTTTCTCTAATCACTGCTTTGGGTCTATTGAAAACCACACCCTGCATACTCCCTTTGTCTCCCATACAGCACAGTCATTCAGGGTCATCAGCTGATCAGGATTCTTTCTTGTCTCCTGCCTTTATTTGAAGGCTGAGGGGTATTTGGGGAGTTATAACCTAAGAGGATCAATCTGCTCCAGCCAATCCTCTTTATCCTCACATACTTGTTTTGAAATGCTGCTTATGACATAAATATTCATTTGTTGCCATTGTGTCCATTATGAAATTTTATTAGGTTTGAGCACAGTTATTCTAATTTACTTCTGAAAGTTTTATTCACTGAAGCATATTTTTCAGTATCGGTATTTGGAAATTCCTCTTTTAAAATGTTACCAGGCTCTCTAGCTAAGAATGTTTTTATATTGAAGTGGTTTGAGCATTTTCCTGAGCATCAGTGGAGGCTTTCTTCTGTTTAGTTTCCTTTAGTAGACTCAAATTCACTATTCTTGGCCTTGAGACTTCTATAATATCTGATGAAGCTGAAGTTGAAAAAGAAAAAATTCTACGAGAAGTAGTGAACCTTGTTGCTTTGAGTCTTCCCATTAAGTTGCCTGTACGAGGTATTATAAGCAAAGAGTCTTTAGGCTGAATTTTAGCTTTTGCTTTTCTTCTGTGTTCTTTACCTAGAAATTAGAGAACCAGGATTGCAACTGTTATTCTCAGATTTTCGTCACATTAATGAATCATTTTCCTAAAGTGGAGTAAACATGAAATTAATTTGATTTTCCCATTTCAAAATTCAATTCATGTTCTTGACTATTATACTTCGTAGGCACAAAAATATGCCTTCCACCTCCTATCTGGGAGGTTGTCTCAGCCCAGAACTAGGCCAAGTAGCTCTCTCAAATATTGTCAGATTGCTACCCTGTAAACTTCTGGTCAACCTGATGGGGTGCTTGTGCTTGAACCCTAATTCTAACAGCCTCTGCTTGGGTGCCTGTGTCAGAATCCCAATTCCAAAACACATCCAGTTCTCAAAACATATTCTGTCCCAGGCTCTCTAGCTAAAGGGTAGCATGCCCCCAACTTATCTCTGCTTCTTCCTTAGTAAGCAGCTATGCCTAATTATAGATTGATTTCCAGATACTGATAATTGACTGTACACTGAGTCATAACCATATTTACTATTTACTGACCTTTCTAACATGTATCTCAGACATAGTATTTTGTCTAACAAGACACTAGATGAGAAAATATATAGCGATTCCCCTTTAGCCCCGACCAATGGTGAACTCAGTGATGTTTCACAGTAAAAACCACACCCCTAGCAACCCCCCTGTGGGCTGTTTCCTAGAGAACTCTGGGTAATAAGCCTGCTCAGTAGATACTAAATGTGCATGTTCCTTTAAGAACCAACCACTCCTTAACCACTCCCTAATCCCACCCCAAAACACCTAACTCATGTGTTTCTCCCCTTTAATCCTCTAAAAGCTTCTATAAAAATTCCCCCCACACCTCTTTATGGTTGCAGGTTCCCTAAGAACTCTTGCCCACTGTAAAGTGTAATAAATCTTTGCTTCCTTGACTTAAAGAATGCTTGGGTCTGCAAATTCAATCCAGGCAGCCTCACCCAGGGAACTTTGGTTTGGGAATCCCTGAATCCCTGGGTTTTTCCCCCTCAACAAACCACTACTAAATACATTGTACCTAGCTCTCTGATAGACAAGATCTTTTACCCTCTTTCCAGGGAACTCAAAGTTAAGTCAGCCGGCATTGCAATCCTACTTGATCTGAAAAGAGTTGATAAGAACACCATTCTCTTACCTATATCTTCTTGTAAATACTTTTCTAATTGTAAAGTTTGGAGATTTCTGTGGTTACCAATCCTATCTTATAACTGGTTTCACCCTTTATTTCTGATATGAGGCTTAAGTCCTAAGTAAAGGTGTTTTTTAGTCTCTTCCCTAGCACTAAGGACACATAGGGACAAGCAATAAATTCTGCAAGTAAGCAATATATTACCTTATGTAAAAGGAGACTAATATGTATATATTAGGATATAGTGAGTAGAATCATACAAGTTTCATAGTACAAAGGAAAGTTTACTGTTCTTCCAGTTTGAAAGTTAAATAGGAATGAGGCATTAAGCATGCCTCTTCAGGATTAGACTACTCAACTCTAACCACAAAAGGATCTGTTGGCTACTTACTATTTGTATAACATTACTAAAATTTAATGAATATACTAAAAAGTAAGAAAAAACAGCAGACTTCAGTACAGGTTAGAGAAAATGATAGCAAGTACATGATAATATAATCTAAATACACAAAATGTGATAATATAGTAATGAGTCTGATTTTTGCCAGTGACTTGTAAGTTCTCTCATTACTTTACTAATACTTCTCTTACAAGTCCAGAGTGAGCACGAAGTATAAGTGAAATTGCTGTGGAATAAAATCATTGACTAAATCAAGATGAATGAGAGGTTTGTTGGTGGTTGTGAGTCTTGTGTGGGAGAGGGGAGGTGACAAGGCTGCATTTTAGGCAGAAGGAGTACATTTGAAACTTTTAGATGGGGTAGAGAATTTTTGGAAAGGAGCTTCGGCATGATCTGGTCCAACTTTTCTAAATAAAAAACTAAATCTCAGAGAGATTAAGTAGTTTGCCCAAGTCCACATAGCTAGTTAGTGGCAGACTCAGGACTAGTGCCAAGGTTGATTCAGTGGTATTATGCTACCTCTTATGAAATAGAAGATAATCACATTGATTCTCCCCACTACCACCTCACCCCTGGAAAAAAAAAATCATTTAGTGTTCTAACATCACATGAATCTTCCCCAGTCAAAATCTTCAATAGATTAGTGGTACCTAAGGGACAAATCATACTTTTATACCAAGGACATATTTGACTGAAGTGGAGAATACACAAGGGCAAAGAGTTAGTTATGGTTTTTAATACCTTCATGTCCACAAAGAGAACAATTAATCCAGTTTTAACTAGCCAAAAATTTCATCAGAAGAAAAAACATTACCTTTTTTAAAGACAGGAATTATGGATGGGCCTCCATTTATCTCTAGACTGAAAAGGAAATAAAAAACAGTTAGAATATATTTATTACGTGCTTATTTTGTGTTGAACACTGAGAATACAAATACAGGGACGGTTGCTGCCCTCAAAAAATTTATATTCTAATGGAGGAAATCAGTATATATATATATATGGGAGGGACAGGGACAAAAATGTCTGGGAAGCTGCAGGGATGGTGAGTTGATCCGTAGAACTATCATAAATACTTATACTTTAAAGTTTATTTGTTTTTTTAAGATCACTTATATTCCACATTTGGTCACTAAAGCTTTAAGTCACCCTTCCAGATTTAGCTTGCTTTTGACGCTACTGAGTTGTACAGTTATATCTACACATGTTAACATCACTGATGAATTATAACTAAGTTCCACCACAACATAGCACCTCTCTTTTGCCCAGTGATAGTGACTAATCCCTAGAGATACCGTATTTCCCCACGTATAAGATACTCCTATGTATAAGACGCACCCTTAATTTTGGGGCCTGAAATTTTAAAAAAAAATGTATTACATAAAATTATGGCACTCAAGTTTTATTAATCATAAAATTCATACAACTCCTCATCACTGTCAAAACTCCCATCCGTTAGCTTGTCCTCATCTGTGTTTGATGACGAATCACTATCTTCATTTGTTGCCTCATCCTCAGTTTCATCTATAGCATTTGAAATGCCACACTTCTTAAATGACTTGACAATGATCTCAATCTTGATATTATCCCAGGATCTTTTCACCCAGGTACAAACTTCTCCTATAGTTGGTTTCTTCACTCTTGCCTCTCATGGTCGTCTTTTGCCGTGGCATTTTCAGTAGGGTTTCTCCAGTCTCAGGTTGTTTTCTCAGTTGGAGGAGGACCAAGCTTACGTTCAGCTTCACAATTTCCATTCACTTTTGCAAACTGGATCACTTTTAACTTGAATTCAGCACTGTACGAAAATCTTTTCTGAGCAGAATGTTGCAAAACGTAACCTAATATACCAGTAACAAATGCGAAACAATGAGCGCAAAGACAACAAGTGTGAAAAAGCAGGAAAGGCAAGTAAAAAAACCTACAACAATGAGCGCAAAAACAAGCGCAAAAAAGTGGGAAATGCAAGTAAAAAAATTTACAACCACTGTATAAGATGCACCTAGTTTTTAGACCCCAAATTTTTCGGAAAAGGGTGTGTCTTATACGTGGGGAAACACGGTATTAAGTCTGTTTTCCTGCTGGTTGAGATGGAGGAATAATGTGCCTGTGGGCCTTTTAAAATGAAGTCCAGTTAGGAAAGTGTTACTGAATAGTGCCAAGGCAACCTGATAAGTCACTAGGAGGTCCCTCACCTCCATACTTCCTGCCCTGTCTAACCCCAAATGGGCCTGTGCTATTTACATTTCCAGAGAAACTAAAACTGGAGAGAATAGGTTTTTTTAATCTTTGTTGCTGCTTGGTCTTAGGTTAAGGCAAACAGTGCCTCAGGGCTTTAGCACGGTGCCTGGCACGTAGTAGGCTCTTAATAAATGGCTGTTGGTTAGTTGATTGATCATGAGGTGGAGGAGGAAATTATGAACTTGTGGAGATATGAAAAGATTGTAGGAGAACTTGAGAGCCTACTTCCACCCCCTTAACATGAAGACCTACTATATGTAGGGGCATATGTAGAGCAACTCACCCATGCCCCACACACCAGGTGAGTAACTTCCAGGATTTTTAGGGGAAGGGAAGGAATAAGTGGGGGGGAGGGGTATTTGGTATTACTGTTTTAAAGCTAAAATTTAAGGTTTCTGTGAAAACCTAATTTAAGCTTTTATAATCCGACTTTTAGCTACCCAGAAATGAATGTCATTGGTAATATTCCTATGGAACTCATGACTTAAACGCTATTTGTTGCATAATAGTCTTTCATAGAACCAATTAGTGGAGTTTGGTGGCATATGCAACTAGCAATAATAACCTTATACGGTGAATTGTGCTTATCTAGCATTTCTTCATCCAAAAATCTCTATTGAATACATGCATCACTAGTTCACTGAAAATTAATATTTATAATGATAGGCCCCCAAAGATAGGCTTTCAGATTCACCACCTGCCATTGTGTCTGTCAGAAATATTTCTGAATATCTGATTTTCATTGGATATGGATGCTATGTAAATCTAACTCTAAAAAGACGCCACCTAAATATAACTTCATTACCATAATTTCAGATAAATGCATGGTACCTTATAGAAGGCAGCCCAACTTTTTTTTGCATTTGAAATTCCTTTACAAAATCCGGGCTAATACTTGCATCTTTGCTGATGTTATTCATTAAACGAATGAACTGATTAGGCTTATTCCTGCATTCCTTTAACAGGTGTCGGTAAGCATTTGCATTGTAAGTTAAGTAGCCAAGAGCACAGGCACAAGATATACGAACCTAAATGAAACAGAAACATTTCTTTTTTGGTTGCTGATTTCCTTTTTTTTTTTTTTTAATTTCAAATTTTCTGTGTCTCTCATCAAATATTT
This sequence comes from Trichosurus vulpecula, assembly GCF_011100635.1. Lineage (NCBI taxonomy): Eukaryota > Metazoa > Chordata > Mammalia > Diprotodontia > Phalangeridae > Trichosurus > Trichosurus vulpecula. The sequence continues at coordinate 249,141,797 of NC_050574.1, read as the reverse complement.
AATAGGAATTAACCCAATAGATTTTTTTAATATGTGTCTTCGTACAACAGAATCACAAAAAGAATGATGTCTGCAAGCACCATTGCAGTGTGTAGAGAGGGCAATATATTTCACACATTACGGTGGTGCTTACAGTATTTCCCAAAGGTCAGCAGAAGAATACAGGGATAGATAGGTTAGGAAGTCATGGAAGAAGATCCAGTAATTGTATGTAAAAATCAGCCACACTGAGTATGAAGCAGAGCTTAGCATATATATGTTTCAGGACCTTGCACAGGAGTTCATTCCAGGCTGGTATAATAACCACTATTTCTAACAGAATCTCTATTGCTCTTACTCACAAGAGGGTTGTGGAGGAGCATTTAGCACAAAACCAGTATCCTAGCTGGCATACCACCCCTTCCATGTACTCCAGTAGCCATCTTCTGGTTCTGTTAGTTTATGGTACTTATTTGGGCTTATGGTCATCCAACCCAAATAAATCATTTTACTTATGCCTTATGCATGACTGCTAAAAATGACTGAATTTATTAGAATTTTTTTGTCCTTTTTACCAAAGGTGGTAAGAAGGAAAAATAAAATCTAAAAAAAAAATTAAAGAATAACCAATTTCTTCCTAATCAGTTCTATTAATTCTAGAGTTGTGCTTTGATTTAAAAATTAAGTTGATGGCTGCTAACTTCTAGGTGAATATATAAATGATCATGGGTGGTAGGAATAAAAGATGAGAAATAAATAGTGCTAAAAAAAATCCTCCCATCTTTAAGTTGTTACCATGAATCAAAGTTTATGATTTATGAACCAAAATTATGAAGCTACTAACAGGGAAATGAGAAAAGGAAAAATTACACCTTTCTTATATTACTTAGGCAGGGTGAAGTTTTCTATTTTACCTCTTCTTTTTCTGAATACAAGTGGTAGCAGAGCCTTTGAATTGTCCTTAGTGTGGTAAAGGCTTCTGTAATACCAGCTCTGGTATGAGTCAAGCTAGCTATCAAATTTCCTATAAATCAATAGACAAAATTGTTACACAAAAGGATATGTAAAAGTATTATTTTTTACATAAAACAAAATCAAATGTAAATTTTAATAAAGCAGTGTAAATGAAATCCTTTGAAAGATCAGAGTAGGGAGAATTTACTTTCAGCTAGAAAGTATTGAAGAAAGCTTTGTGGCCGTGGAATAAACTATTAAATGTGACCAGATGACTCATACATGTGTATTGTTGAAAATGGGTCTTGGTGCAAATCTGGCCACCCCAACTGGAAAAAACACAAAGTTCTTGTTCTCCTAATGGTAGAGAGTACTGTCATCTTGTTTAAGGGAAAAAACATATGAATCTGTATCCTAGGAAAAGAATTGAAACAAAGTAAGAATGGTTATATTTATTGCTTGTGTTTTTCCAGAATTCTCCTAGTACTGGAAGTCTCTGCAAGGCATCCCCCCACAGGTCAGTCAATCATAAAATATTTATTAAGCACCTACTCTGTGCTAGGTGCTATGGTAAACTCTGGGGGTACAAAGAAAAGAAAGGATAGTCCCAGCTCTCAAGGAGCTCACAGTCCAATGGAGGAGACAGGTTCACAGGAACTTAAGCCCCAAACCATTGTTCAGAGAATTGATCATTATCACTTGAGTTATTAACACCTATTACTGTAAAATAATTAGCAAAAATAGTTTTACATAGTACTTTTATTAATTTCTTACCTGTTAAGACCAGAGTAGCTGTCTTAGATGAATACAGAAGATCAACTAAAATAGTAATGCCTCTTGCAGACAAAGTAATATGATCCACATCTACAATGACTTTGGCTAACACAATTATCTGAAAATAAAGCAAGACGTCAGATTTGTTCTCTGGAGTAGGAACCACAGGAAACATTTGGAACTAAAATGTTTCTTCTTTTAGACTTTATCTTCTCCTACCAGGTAGGAGAGTGCAAGGAAAAAAATTGGAGGTTGCAGTAACTAGATCCTCTGTTCATCTTGGGGTCAAGGCTACCTCTGCAAGATTAAATCTATTCCTTCTCACAATGCGTGCAATCTTGAAAATTATGTGGAACTTGGAGAGGAAGTAGAAACAGTTGTTGTGGCCACAGTTATTTCCCATAGGGCATGGAATAAAAGATAATGAGAAGAGTTTAGGGATAGATAGGTTAGCAAGTCATAGAAGAGCAGGGCTATCTGGCTAATGATCAGACTAATTTGACATGACCCCAGTGAAACTGGAGATAAATGTTACACATGTAAATAGACAGTAACACCAGTGCTTAGCACCCATGCACTGTGTGCTTTGCATGAAGTTATATTGTGTTCAGTGATATATATAATAACTGATGCATGTTCTTTTATCTTTTATTCCTCTTAGAATTTTTATTGGTTTTGTATTAATATCCTGCATGTGTTGTATAATTTTTTAACTATGCTTAATTTGCTGCTAGCAAATTAATCCATCTATTTGGGACATGGGATTTTAGGGGGAAACAAAGATTAATGGACAAGGCAAATACAAATTTAACACATCAAAATTTGGGGGAAGGTTTTTCAAATTATTTGC